>NC_048280.1:37161398-37188898 GCF_009762535.1 Notolabrus celidotus | reverse complement strand
TAAATTTAGGAGAATACATTCATTAATTTAGGAGAGTAAATTCGTAAATTTACGAGATTAAAGTCGTTGTTTTAGTCTATAGCTAGGCTAGCAGAAGAGCAGCAGCCACTAAGCTGATGTGACTGTTCCTTGGGAGTATGGCCGGATGCTTTACATGTGGATGTAATGCAGCTTGAATCGGGCGTCCTCCCACCCTCAGGATACCTTCTTCATCCAAGAATGGACTCAGCTTGTTCAGTTTACTGTCTTTGGTCTTAACAACCCTTTGCTTTAGTTTCAAGCTCTTCATCTCTTCTGAAAAGGCTTCTTCCTGAACTAACTTGATGATAACAAGTTCTGCTTCCTTCCTTTCCACTAGACTTGTATTCTCGTTAGTTCTCTGCATCTCACCTTTGTATTCTTTGACCTGTCGTTTCAGTCTGGCAACTTCTTTTACAGCCCTTGACCAATCAGAGAGTTTCTGTGGGCGATCTAGCAATGATCTCTCTTGCTTTGCCTTTGTGTTACACACAATAGCCTTGCGTAGTTCATGATCATCTTCTTTGACCTCTCCAACCTTGAGTTCTCTAACAGGTAGGTCCTTTTGCCAAAGAAACTTTGGTCCTTTGAACCAATCTGAGGATTTCAGCTTCTCTGCAGTTAAACCTCGAGAAGCATAATCTGCTGGTTTGTGCTCTGAAGCAACATGAGCCCATTGTTCAGGTTTTGTACTTGACTTGATTCTTTGAACGCGGTTAGCTACAAACATTTGAAACCGTCTAGCATCGTTGTTTATGTAGCCAAGAACAACTGTGGAGTGTGTCCAGAAGAACTGTTGGAGATCTTGGATTTCAAGTTCCTTCTGGAGCATGTCGCTGGTTCGAACTGCAACAGCTGCCGCAGAGAGTTCAAGTCTTGGTATAGTTGTGACTTTGGTAGGTGTAACTCTTGACTTCCCCATTACCAGACAGCAATGGACTTCGTCAGACTCATTACCAGCTCTAAAGTAGGTACATACACCATATCCAGATACACTTGCATCCGCAAAATGGTGAGGCTCCTGTGTTTTGACACTGCCAAAACTTGAAGGTAGGAAACATCTTTTGATTTGCATTTCAGCCAAATTAGGTAGATCTCTAATCCAGGACTCCCACTGAGGTCTTAGGTGTTCTGGAAGTTCCTCATCCCAGCTGATCTTATCTCTGCACATTTGCTGAAGTATCTGTTTCCCCAAAAGGACAAATGGTGCTATGAATCCCAAGGGATCATATATATGGACGCTACAGTAGAGAGCACACCTCTTCTTGTGGGTGGGTTAGATTTCACTTCAACTCTGAATTGGAATGAATCAGATGTGATGCACCACTCTACCCCTAGAGCTCTCTCCATTTGTGGTGAGCTCAAGGACATGTCTCGATCTTTGACTCCAGCACGTTCTTCTTCTGGGATGGTTGCCATCACGTTCTCACTGTTGGAAACAAACTTGTGAAGTCTTAGCCTGCCAGTGGAACAAAGCTCTCTTGACTCTTTGACAAGTTGGATAGCTTCCTTCTCATTTTGAACGCTTGTCAAACCATCGCCTACATAAAAAATTCTTTGAATGAAGCGTACGGTTTCTGCACTGTACTGACCTTCCCCTTGCCAGTCCCTCCAGGAAGTTGCGATTTCGTGATCGCAACTATCAACGCAAATTCAACCAATCAGCGCGATTTTTTCGCAGGCTTGCAATTTTATACAATCACCGCAACTTTCCCGCAAATTTGACCAATTACCTCAATCTCAGCCCCTGTACGTCATCGGGTTTGTCATCAATTTGACTTCCTTGGAACATAAACAGAAGTCCTCACTTGATCGGCACTTTTCAACAACAAAACACGCACAGAGAACGGGTGAAGAGAGGGGACAGCAGGCAGGACAAGTGACCATGACAACGTTGTTATTTATAGATTGAGGGGCTCAGTGTTCAACTAGGGGACGTCTGTTTAATATTTGATGTTTGAAGTTGTTGCCGCCATTACTGTAAAAAGCTCTGCGTCTACAGCTTGATTTAATCCAGTTTGGTGAAACATCAGACACATTTAGTAAGTTTTGATCAACTCCTCGTCAACAAAGATGCAGATTCATTTCAGAGTGCCGTGAACTGACTGTGCATCAGTCGCTGCGAGGTGCATTCAGGGACCGTCATAAATGTGCAATATAGTCCTTTCATGGCATTTTTCTGTGACAATCAAAATACAGTCAGTGGCCACATCAAGAATGTTTTCTAAAAACAACTGTAATTTAGCGTATTTACTTGCCCCTGAGATGTTATTCAGTCCCTCCAGGATTTCGCGGGATTTTTTTTGTGATTGTTGCGGCCCAAAAAGCCTGAATTTGCGACAGTGTTTTGAAAAAATTGCGGTGAAAGTTGCGATTATTTTTTTGTGCTTTTGTCCCCCAATGCTAAAATACAGTTGTTTTTAGAAAACATTCTTGATGTGGCCATTGACTGTATTTTGATTCTCTTGATTCACAGAAAAATGCCATGAAAGGACTGTATTGCACATTTACGACGGTCCCTGAATGCACCTCGCAGCGACTGATGCACAGTCAGTTCACGGCACTCTGAAATGAATCTTCATCTTTGATGACAAGGAGTTGATCCAAACTTACTAAATGTGTCTGATGTTTCACTAAACTGGATTAAATCAAGCTATAGACGCGGAGCTTTTTACGGTAACCACGGCAACAACGTCAAACATCAAATAGTAAACAGACGCCCCGTGGATGTGTCTTTGTCACTAACACACACCGGGGGTCAAAATCATCAATGAAGATGAGACAGATGCATGGAGGTGAGGAGAGCTGGTTCATAAAGCACACCTGCTGCAGGTAGAGACCAAGCTAACACTGAGCCCCTCAATCTATAAATAACAACGTTGTCATGGTCACTTGTCCTGCCTGCTGTCCCCTCTCTTCACCCGTTCTCTGTGCGTGTTTTGTTGTTGAAAAGTGCCGATCAAGTGAGGACTTCTGTTTATGTTCCAAGGAAGTCAAATTGATGACAAAACCGATGACGTGCAGGGGCTGAGATTAAGGTAATTGGTCAAATTTGCGGGAAAGTTGCGGATTGTATAAAATTGCAGGGCCGCGAAAAAATCGCGCTGATTGGTTGAATTTGCGTTGATAGTTGCGATCGCGAAATCGCAACTTCCTGGAGGGACTGGTTATTGGAGGAAAAAAGCAAAAAAATATATCGCAAATTTCCCCGCAATTTTTTCAAAAAGCTGTCGCAAATTCAGGCTTTTTGGGACACAACAATCACAAAATGATGTTTCAGGCCGAAGTTGGCACAGCCAAGAGAAGAGGCCGCTCCAAACAAGTGGACCTTCATGCGGTAGGTTGATGGTTCGGTTTCCATGTTACCGCTTTCCCACCATAAGAACCGCAAGTAATCCTGATCTTCCCTTTTTACATGAAACATGTGAAACATTCTTTCAACGTCACACATGATCGCAACTGAACCCTTCCAGAAACGACATAGCACACCAACCAATGTGTTTGTCAAGTCAGGGCCAGTGAGCAAATGGTCGTTGAGGCATGTTTCTTGAAATGTTGCTGAACAGTCAAATACTACACGTATATTTCCTGGTTTCTGTGGATGATAAACTTCATGGTGCGGAATGTACCAAGCCAGTTTGTTGTCAATTTCTTCCTCAGGGACCTTTTCTGCATCACCTCGCGAAATGATGTCGTCCATAAAGTTGACGTAGTCTTTGCAGTACTTTGGGTCTTTCCTAAGTCTTCACATGTCTTGTTGTTTGGAAGGTTTGGTCTTTCTCCTTTGAATGGTAATGGCATCTCGTAGTGACCATTGTCTTTCAGAGTAATGTTTTCTCTCAGCTTCAACCGAACCTTGAGATCCTCTTGAGAAACAGATTCATCTTCTCCTGCCCTTTCTGAGAAGTCTGACTCAAGGACTCTTAGGATGTCTGAGGGAGACATTACCTTTACTTTGGTTCTGCTCACATATTGCACTTCAGTTAACAAGTTGGGAGAATGCTCCACACATGGTGTCACTTGTCTCACTATTATGCGATGGCTGATCCCAATAGCATCACCGTAGTCAGCACAGAGATTACAAGGGCCAACAATATTCCATCCAAGGTCTGTACGCTGTGCATAAGGCTCATTGTCTTTGCCAGACACAACTTCTCTTGGAAGTAAGGCTTGTGAGCAGTTGTATCCAATGAGGAGACCTACATCACAGTCCTGCAGAGGTGCGATTTCTTCGTGGAGATGCTCTAGATGGGACGGGTATGTGAGTCTTGTTGGCTTGAATAAACTCACGCGTGTAGACTGGTGGTAAACAGATGGTCTTACCTGAGTAAAAGCCTCTGACTTGTAGGTTGTTCAGTCTTTGAGAGTGTATTATGGAATCTTGTGAGGTTATTGTAGAAAGCTTGGGATTGACTTGCTCTTTGTTTGCTTTCAAACCTTCAGCTACATCACTCAAACTAAACAAGGACTTCTTGTTCTGGTTGAGTTGCAGACAAAAGCCAGACAGGTATTATTGCTGCCATTTGCATGTTTGTCTCATGAAGAATTACTCTGTTGGAAGTAGCATCTGTGATTTCTCCTTCGTGGTGTGTAGGTTGATGTTTGTCTGCACACCACTCGCGACTTGAACTTGACTTTTCTTGACTTGAATTTCTTTTGTCTTGACTTAGATTTCTCTTGTCTTGATTTAAATTTCGCTTGGCTTGTGGTGGTCTTTGTTCTCTTTCTTCAAGCAGACAGGTAGGATGCCGCTTTTGGCACATGTCACATACACTCCTACTGTTGCAATTCTTCGAAAGGTGACCAGACTTGAGACATCCAAAACATAGCCTTTCAGCTTGTATGAATTTGATTCTGTCTGAAACTGCTTTCTCCATGAATTTCCTGCATTTGTGCAGAGTATGCCCATTCTTACTACAGAAAATGCATGTTAAGGAAGTCTTCTCATTCGAACTTGTGGTCAATGTCTTTGCTCCAAAATTTGGAGATCTTTGTAATTTTGGTTTTTCAGTTTCCCTTGTTTCAGTGACTGCAGTGATGTTATTGGGTTGCAGGCAATTTTTGCTTCCCTTACCAGAAACTTTACAAATTGACTGAATGAGGGGAACTGGTTTCTCTCTTCTTCTTCTTCTTCTTCAATAACTTTCCGGTTCCATCTTGCTGTTAGCCAATCTGGTAACTTTGAAAGAATCTTCCTGTTTTACAAAATTTCCAGTGACTTGATGTGGACCATCGCTGCTTTGCATCTACAGAGAAAATCAACCAACTCCCTCAGCTCTACGCTGTCTTTAGCTCCTATTTTGGGCCATGCTTGGAGCTTGTCTCTGTATGCTTTTGCAATTACGAATGGGTTTCCGTATCTCTCTTCCAAAATCTCCCACGCAGCAACATAAGAAGATTCTGTTCCAGGTAAAAAGCATCCATCGAGTGCTTTCTTAGCTTGTCCACTCACATATCTTCAGAGGTAATATATCTTCTCCATGTCTGGAATGTTCTTCTGATCGATCAGTGTTTTGAAGGATAATTTCCAGTCCTTGTATCTCAGTGGATCTCCGCTGAATACTGTGGGTTCAGGAACTGGACTTCTGTTGGCACTTAAAGGTGACATATCATGCAAAATTGACTTTTTAATGGTTCTTTACCTGAAATATGTGTCCCTGGCATGTCTACAAACCCCCCGAGAATGAAAAGAATCCATTCTGCCCCTGTTCTGATTTCTACACCTTTCTGTAAATGTGTGTGAAACGAGCCGTTTCAGACTTCAGTGTTTTTGTTACGTCACAACAATATCCGGTCTGTCACGGACTCAGAGCTCGGAGCTTGTTCAGCCCATAGACTGTATAAAATACAACTCAACCCCTCCTCTGTTTTTCATTACCTGCACACGTGTGCTAACAAGGAGCTTAGGAGGGAGGCATGCTAGTTGTAGGCTGTCTTAATAAACACAAAGGTCGGTTTTACTCCCCACGTCTGCAGATTTGAAGATCTAGTGGATGATTTTTATTTATCATGGATAAGTGCTAGCGCTAGTTAGCATAGCTACATAGCTACATGTCCTAGCTGTAGCTGTGTACCAAGACCCACGTCGACATACTGACAAATAAAACAACAAGAAACACTAAATCTGTGACCAATCCTTCAGAAAAGGTCCCGCTGCCTTTCTGGCAGAGGTCGGTTTTACTCCCCACGTCTGCAGATTTGAAGATCTAGTGGATGATTTTTATTTGTCATGGATAAGTGCTAGCGCTAGTTAGCATAGCCACATAGCTACATGTTCGTAGCTGTGTACCAAGACACACGTCTACATACTGATAAATAAAACAACAAGAAACACTAAATCTGTGACCAATGGTTCAGAAAGGTCCTGCTACAGGCGCCTCTCCGTCAGGATCAGATTCTGGATCAGATTCAGAGGGTTGAAGTAACGTGATCTCTGAGCAGCCGTGTATATTCAGCCAACATGTAAACATTAGATCAACGTGCTGGAGAGCCGAGGCCACATCCACTTCCTGAGGGGGCGTGGTCAGAGGGAAAACAGAGTGTTCTGAGGAGGAATGAAGAAGAGGACTTTTCAGGCAGACCAAAATCTGATTTCAAAGTGTTTTTTTGAGCATAAACTTTAAAGACATGTTTTGGGGACCTCTTAGACCAATATATATTGATGAAAAAAACATGATATGTCCCCTTTAAAGCACCAGCAAGCACCTTAAAAAGTTCTGCAGTACGTTCGTTCGAAGAGTCGGTCACGGTTTGTGAGACGGAAGACACAGGTAAGGGCTGAGAACTTATTGGAGCACGCACTTGGTTGTCTGTAATAATAATAATAATAATAATACATTTTATTTATAAAAGCGCTTTAAAAGATTCTCCAAGCGCTTTACAGGAAAATAAAATTATACAACAGAAAAGCAAAGGAAAGGAAAACAGTGCAAAAAAAAGCAAAGAAAAGCAAGGCAGCAAAATAAAACAAAACAAGAAACAATAAAACAAAACAAAACAAATCAATCAATTATAATTTAAAAACTTTTGTAAATAGGTGTGTTTTGAGTCCGGATTTGAATTTGGTGAGTGAGGGAGAGAATCTGAGGTGTTGGGGGAGAGAGTTCCAGAGGGTGAGGGCAGCGACAGAGAAGGCCCTGTCCCCTGAGGTTCGGTGCTTGGGTTTGGCGAGAGGGGTGAGGAGGTTGGCGTTGGTGGAGCGGAGGTTGCGGGAGGGATTGTATGGCTGCAGAAGGTCAGTGAGGCCTCTCAAAATCCAACCCCACGTCCATGCCGTGAGAGGCCGGTAACGGCAAATAAGTACAGGGTCGCCAGGTAGGGCGAAGTATGGTGGGTGGCTTATTGCCACTCAGGCCGTTACGGTAGCCATGAAGGCCTGCCTGGATCTACCTGGAAACACATGTCGGCTAACGGGGCTCTGGTATAGCTAGGTGGGCCAATCACCCGCTTAGTGGAAGAAAGAAGATTACAGAAACATTTATGATAAACTTTCAGCAAGGTTTGGAAGTGGAAGGTGTCTCTCCCCAGACAAGAATGACGCTGGACAACAAAAGCCGAAAGGAGGTTGTTCAGCTGACCCCCCTTCTTACAACCAAACACAACACAAAGATCGGCGCCTGGAACATTAGAACAATGTACCAAGCGGGCAAAGCAGCCCAGATAGCAGCAGAAATGAACCAGTATAACCTTTCCCTAATAGGGCTCAGTGAAACAAGATGGACTCAATCAGGCAAACCACACAACAAGAACAAATAGAAACACAAATAAGACGCAGGAAATGGGGCTGGATCGGGCACACCTTGAGAAAACCGTCCTCCAACACAACCAGGCAAGCCTTAACCTGGAACCCCCAGGGGAAAAGAAAGCCGGGAAGACCCAAAAACAGCTGGAAAAGGTCTGTCGAGGCAGAACTCAAGGAGAAAGGAACATCTTGGAAGGAAGCAGAGAAGATCGCTCAATGCCGAACCAGCTGGAAGAAGTTCATAAATGACCTATGCTCCCCCAAGAGCCAAAGGGCTTAAGTAAGTAAAGTAAGTAGAAGGTCAGTGAGGTAGGAGGGAGCTAGATTGTGGAGGGCTTTGCAGGTGATGAGTAGGATCTTGTACTGTATTCTGAAGGGGATGGGAAGCCAATGGAGGTTCTGGAGGACTGGGGTGATGTGGTCTCTGGAGCGGGAGTGAGTGAGGAGGCGTGCAGCTGAGTTTTGTATGTATTGTAATTTGTTGAGGAGGGTGTTGGGTGTACCGTAGAGGATGCTATTGCAATAATGGAGTCTTGAGGTGATGAAGGCGTGGATGAGAGTTTCAGCTGCAGTGAAGGAAAGGGAGGGGCGGAGACGGGCGATGTTTTTGAGGTGGAAGAAAGCAGTTTTTGAAATATTCTTAATGTAGCTATCTCATGCTGCACTATGTCCCTCCGCTCGTCTTCAGTCTTCACCTGATCGTACACTTGCATTCTCGCTTGTGCTGCATTAGAAAGAAAGGTACTTTATTGCACCCCAGGGGGGAAATTACATTTTTTCACTCATGCTATTTTGGACATGCTACACATACAGTTTTTTTGGTATATACATACAAATGCACACACATGCAGTGAACATGCTTAGGGAGAGATGTCAGAGTGAGGATACTGCCGTCAACCAGTGCATCCCGAGCAGTTGGGGGTTCGGTGCCTTGCTCAGGGGCACCTCGGCAGTGCCCAGGCAGGTGAACCAGCACCTCTCCAGCCACCAGTCCACTTCGTCCATGCTGGGACTCGAACCGGCGACCCTTCGGTTCCCAAGCCAAGTCCCTATGGACTGAGCTACTGCCGCCCCCCATTAATACCTTTAACTGCCTCCAGATGCTGGATCTTCCTCCGTTTTTTCTTCCAGAGTCTTTTGTATCTTCCATTTGAGCTCTATGTCTAGCTTCCTCTTCCTCTCTTTGCAGTCTTCGTTTTAACTCTTCTGCCTCTCGTTCTAAACGACGCCTCACAGCTGCAGCTTCTTGACCAGTTAACTTCTTTTTAGCTTCTGCTTCTAAACGCTCTATGTCCAACTGTTCTCTTTCTTGTTCTTGTAACACTTTCAGAACAGCTTGGCTTGCAGCAACCTCAGCTGCAGCTTCTTGTCGTTTTACAGAAGACCTGTTTGAATGCTCTGAGCTACCTGAGACAGAACCTGATTTGTAAGTGGTAGAATCAAAGAGAGAGCCATCTTCAGGCCAATCTGTCTTTTCTTCTTCTGGAACCTTACCATCCAGTTGACTTGAGGCTCTGGATACAATGAACTTAGGAACCTCTACACACAGATCCACTTTTCGACGGATGTCCTGACCTGGAGTTGAGACTTTAGGTCATCATAAACACACTAAATTTTCTGCACCTTAACGAGGAAAAGACTGAGGTCATTGTATTTGGACAGCCCCAACAGTTCGATGGGAGCACTCTCGGCCCTCTCGCAGCAAATGTTCCCTCCTCTGTAAAGAGCCTTGGAGTTCATTTTGACAGTGCCTTCAAATTTAGGAAACAAATCTCTTCTGTGGTTCAGTCCAGCTTCTTCCAGCTGAGACTCATAGCGAAGGTGAAGGCATATCTCCCTCCTAAGGATCTAGAGAGAGTTGTACATGCCTTTATTACGGCTAGGCTTGATTATTGTAATTCTCTGTATGTCGGCTTAGACATGGCGTCTATTCAGCGCCTGCAGCTTGTACAGAATGCGGCAGCTCGTCTCCTGACTGGCAGGAAAAAGAGGGAGCACATCACACCTGTGCTGCGTGCTCTCCACTGGCTCCCAGTCCGTCACAGGATTGATTTTAAAGTTGCACTTTTAACATACAAGGCCCTAAATGGATTGGCACAATCCTACTTGGCTGATCTTCTCCATGCTCACAACCCAACCCGAGCACTGAGGTCAACAAACCAGCTGCTCCTGGGTGTGCCTAAAAGTCGCCTTAAAACCCGGGGAGACCGAGCCTTTGCAGCAGCGGCCCCCAAGCTCTGGAATGGCTTGCCACTCCAATTAAGATCGGCCCCAACTGTTGAATGTTTTAAATCTTTGTTGAAGACCCAACTCTTCTCTTTGGCCTTCTACTCGTGAAGAGGACATTAATATCCTGTTATGTTGTTGTTTATTGTTGTCTTCATGTAATTTTTACTTTTTACCTTGTAAAGCACTTTGGTCAACACTGGTTGTTTTTAAATGTGCTATATAAATAAAGTTGACTTGACTTGACTTTACACTGAATATCTGCAGAAAGGCCCGTGACATCACCAATAATATCATTAAGCAAATCGTCAGACAAAGGCTCTGTTGACTTTGATAAGTCAACAGTGTTCTCCATTTATCATAAATGTATCTGAACCTTTGTTCGAGTGCTTTAGTTTTTCCATCTTGCATTTCTTTACTCTTTTCTGTAAGAGTTTTGGTCCTTTCACTTCCTCTTGGCTGCTGCACTTCCTCTTGAGGAGCTTCAGCATCACCCACTTGACTTTCTCCTTCTTTATCTGGACTGTAGGCTTACTTGACTGTGACAATTTTTATCACTACTTATAGCTGACTGTTAACAAACAATGAAATTAAATATCAGAATCAGAATCAGAATCAGAATCAGCTTTATTCGCCAAGTATGCTTGAACACACAAGGAATTTGACTTTGGTAAACTGTGCTCTCTTTGTACAAGGCATAAGAATAGGAATAAGAATAAGAACTACAATAAAAAATAAAATAAAAATATAATAACAATAACCTTAGCTATAAATACAAAGAAACAACAAATAGGCTTGACTAATATGTACAGGCTAAAATAATATGATAAAGTGCAGTGGTGAGTTGCAGAGGTAGTTTTACATTATAAAAATAGAAGTTAAATAATACAAAAAATAGAAATATGGAATTCTGCTTGAGAATTGTTGCATTGTATATCTACATGTATATTTACAGAGAGTATTTATCTGACAGGTATGACACTGTTATGGTTTAGTGTTCATCAGAGTGACAGCCTGGGGGAAGAAACTGTTCTTATGGCGGGTTGTTTTGGCGCACAATGATCTGTAGCGCCTGCCGGAGGGGATGAGTTTGAAGAGTTTGTGTCCAGGGTGTGAGGGGTCAGCGGTGATGCCACCTGCCCGTTTCCTGGCCCGGGACCGGTACAAGTCCTGGATGGGGGGCAGGTCGACACCGATGATTTTTTCTGCAGTCCTTATAGTCCGTTGCAGTCTGTGTTTGTCTAGTTTGGTTGCAGAGCCAAACCAGACAGTGATGGAGGTACACAGAACAGACTGGATGATGGAGGTGTAGAACATGATCAGCAGCTCCTGGGGCAGGTTGAACTTCCTGAGCTGACGCAGGAAGTACATCCTCTGCTGGGCCTTTTTTCTGATTGTGTCTATGTGGGAGGTCCACCTCAGGTCCCGGGAAATAGTGGATCCCAGGAACCTGAAAGAGTCCACAGTGGACACAGTTCTGTTCAGGATGGTGAGGGGGGGGAGTGGGGGGGGGCTTCTCCTGAAGTCCACTGTCATCTCTACCGTCTTGAGCGGGTTCAGCTCCAGATGGTTCTGACTACACCAGAGAGCCAGCTGTTCCACCTCCTGTCTGTAAGCAGACTCGTCTCCGTCCTGGATGAGACCGATGACGGTGGTGTCGTCTGCAAACTTCAGGAGTTTCACCGAGGGGTCTCCTGAGGTGCAGTCATTGGTGTAGAGGGAGAAGAGCAGTGGGGAGAGAACACATCCCTGTGGGGCGCCAGTGCTGATGGTCCGGGTGCTGGATTTGATGCTCCCCAGCCTCACCTGCTGTCTCCTGTCCGTCAGGACAAGATTAATATCTCAATTAATCTTATGTATATGTTAGAGTCAGATGAATGTTAATATTTTAAAGCTTAAACAAATGAAATGTTATTTATAAACAACTATCTCAATGCGTCAAAATCCGCTTCAGAAACTGAAAATGTGCAAACAAGTTATTTGCCCTTGAATATTAACTTAAAATACACAGTATTTGTAAAACACTTCAGAAAATAAAGAAATTGAAGATCAATAACCCTCTTCCTATCTTCAACTACAGACTTTGTAGATTTATAATTTCACTTAAATAGAAGGTTAAATGAAATACATATTTTCCTTTTAATCTAACACCTTAAATGTGTCTAGAAACAGCAAGCGTCTTAGAATCACCTGAGCAATACACTTATAACACTGCTACTTTTCACAGTAAATTCCTGAGCAAACCTTTAACAAGACCTCTTCTTCAGACAACTTACAACTTATTCGTGTCCAAGACTTTTGAGACCTTTTCTTGAGTTGTTGCTCTTTGAAACTGTGTAAGACTTCTTACTTCTTTGTTTTTGAATCCATCATTAACTTGATCCTTTGAAGTTGAAGACGGCCGTTAATTGATGCTCACTTACGTCCTTAAACAGCGCGTGTTTTCACTGTAATTCCCTCCAAGCACAACAGACACAAGTGGCTTTCCTTTTACTGATTTATTTGCAGCTTTGTTTTCAAATACAACGTGAAAACACGTTGGCTGCATGCTATATTCAGGAGGTAACGACTTTCAAGCTTGTTCATGCTCCGTGCTCCTGTGCTGTGAAGCATGCACGTCAGAAGCCCTTCACTCACATGTATTTTTTTTAAAAAGCGCTTACTTCAAAATAAAACTACTGATATGCATGTGCATTATACACACAAATACAACCTAAATATAGAACTTTAACAAATTTTCTATTTGTAATACAAAAATACAAATATTATAAATAGAAAATTTTAATGAGAAACTTTTATGAGATTTTTTGGAATCTTTGCAAGATCCTGAAAAGTTAAGTGAGATCCTTAGAAACTTTTGCAAGATCCAAAGATACCTCTGTGTGAACTGCAACAGTGTTCTAGTTAACTGCACCGGTGTTAAAGTTAACTGCACTGGTGTGATAGCTAACTGCACCGATGTGATAGTCAAATGCACCCGTGTTAAAGTTAACTGCAACTGTGACAGTAAACTGCTCTAATGTGATAGTAAAATGCACCCTTGTTAAATTTAACTGCACCGATGTGACAGTTAACTGCACTGGTGTTATAGTTAACTGCACCGATGTGATAGTTAACTGCACTGATGTGACAATTAAACGCACCAGTTTGACAGTAAACTGCACCGATGTGATAGTTAACTGCACCAGTGTAATAGTTAACTGCACCGGTGTTATAGTTAACTGCACTGATGTGATAGTTAACTGTAATGATGTGACAATTAACTGCACCAGTTTGACAGTAAACTGCATCGATGTGATAGTTAACTGCACCAGTGTAATAGTTAACTGCACCAATGTGATAGTTAACTGCACCGGTGTTATAGTCAAATGCACCCGTGTTAAAGTTAACTGCAACTGTGACAGTAAACTGCTCTAATGTGATAGTTAAATGCACCTGTGTTAAAGTGAACTGCACCGATGTGACAGATAACTGCATTGGTGTTATAGTTAACTTCACCGATGTGATAGTTAACTGCACTGATGTGACAATTAAACGCACCAGTTTGACAGTAAACTGCACCGATGTGATAGTTAACTGCACCAGTGTAATAGTTAACTGCACCGGTGTTATAGTTAACTGCACCGATGTGATAGTTAACTGCACTGATGTGACAATTAACTGCACCAGTTTGACAGTAAACTGCACCGATGTGATAGTTAACTGCACCAGTGTAATAGTTAACTGCACCAATGTGATAGTTAACTGCACCGGTGTTATAGTTAACTGCACTGATGTGATAGTTAACTGCAATGATGTGACAATTAACTGCACCAGTTTGACAGTAAACTGCACTGATGTGATAGTTAACTGCACCAGTGTAATAGTTAACTGCACCAATGTGATAGTTAACTGCACTGGTGTTATAGTTAACTGCACTGATGTGATAGTTAACTGCACCTGTGTTAAAGTTAACTGCACCGATGTGACAGTTAACTGCACTGGTGTTATAGTTAACTGCACCGATGTGATAGTTAACTGCACTGATGTGACAATTAACTGCACCAGTTTGACAGTAAACTGCACCGATGTGATAGTTAACTGCACCAGTGTAATAGTTAACTGCACCAATGTGATAGTTAACTGCACCGGTGTTATAGTTAACTGCACTGATGTGATAGTTAACTGCACCAGCGTGATAGTTAACTGCAATTATGTGACAATTAACTGCACCAGTTTGACAGTAAACTGCACTGATGTGATAGTTAACTGCACCAGTGTAATAGTTAACTGCACCAATGTGATAGTTAACTGCACTGGTGTTATAGTTAACTGCACTGATGTGATAGTTAACTGCACCAGCGTGATAGTTAACTGCACCGATGTGATAGTTAACTGCACCAGCATGATAGTTAACTGCACCAGCGTGGTTGTTACTGCACTAGTGTGATGAGTAAACTGCACCGGTCTTATGGTTAAGTACTCATGGTTTTTTGGTGAACTGCTGATGGACATACAGCAGTGAACAGAGGTTTGAGACTGAGAACCTTTCATGCACACTCCTTACCTTAGTTCCCGTTGTCTGGTAGGAAAACATTCCATGCACCATGTGCTGCATTGAACTGATCTCTGTTGGTCAGTTGTCTTTATTTCAGCACTGCTTCCCAGGAGCCCTACTCACATGACAAGTGACAGCAGAACAATGATAAGATTAGTCACTGTTTCTTAACACCTCACTCTGCAGTGTGTGGCCAGCTGAGGCAGTTTCTCTGTCTGTTGTCGCCACCTGCTGGGAGGATGGAAAAGTGCAGCAGGCAGTGGAGTTTACTTTTGTTATATCTCGTTTTTTATACTTTAGCGGTTCTCATTCTAAACACAACAGATTGATCATTTGTCGAGGTGATTTTTGGCTTTGCTCTTGATTTTAAAGATCACAGGGGGGTAGATATTCAGTGTTTTTAAGAGTCAGATTTGAGCTTTAATTTAACTGAAAACAAATCAGACTCATGGTTTCCAGATAACTTCAGTCTCACTACTTTGAGAATAAAAATGTTGGGCTTTGGTTGTTTCTTACATTAGTGTAATGTATGTTTGGGGATGCTGTCAGTATAGTACACTTCATGAATGTGGAATATGATTAGACAAAGAGTTACACCTACATTTATTCAAATGATGCAAAAACCCACAAGTCTGCAAACAAAGAATGTAAAACCCATTGAATTTATTAAATTCTTCATTAAATTCTTCTTTATAAATCCTGTTGAATGTATAACCTGAAGTAACACTGCTCTATAAAGCTGTATCTACTATAAGTGAGTGAGTGGAATGCTGTTTGTTTGTTTGTTTGTTTGTTTGTTTGTTTGTTTGTTTGTTTGATAAAAAGCTTCATATAGATGAGCTACATACAATCCTGAGAAACTTTTGGAAGATCCTGAGAAATAAAAAAGAGATCCAGAGATACTTTCGAGACCACTGGATAGTTTTGCAAGATCTTGAAACTTTTGTCAGATCTTGAACTACCTTAGCAAGATCCCAAGAAACTTGTGTAGGATCCAAAGACATTTTTGCAAGATCCTGAATAAGTTATGTTAGATTCAGTGACATTTTTGTGAGATCCTGGAAAACTTTTGCAAGATCCCAAGATACCTTTGCAAGACCCTCAAAAACTATTCTAGATCCTGAGATTTGTTTGTGAGATCCTGAGTTATTTTTGTGAATCCCTGACTAACTTTTGCAAGATCATGAAATACTCTTTTTAAGAATCAAGAATCAAGCTTTTATGAGATCTTTGGAATCTTTTGATAGATAGATTATGTGATATGTTTTTTAATATGAGGATTCTTTTGACATACTAAAAATCTTTTTGCAAGACCTTGAAAAAGTTCAGTGAGATCCTCAGAAACTCTTGAAAGATTCAAAGACACCTTTGCTACCCCTTTTCCACAGAGGCAGTTTCAGGGCCGGTTTGGAGCCAGTGCTCCTTGAGAACCGATTTTTCATGTTTCGACTGTAAGTGAACCGGCTCCCGGCCAGGAAAAAACGGTTCCAGAGCAGCTCCAACTCTTTGCTGGTCTAGAACATAGACTGTAAAAAATATGGACGTAGTATCCGTGACGTCACCCATCTGTTCCTGAGAGCTGTTTTGAAGCAAATCGACGGCAGCAGCCATATTGGTAATGCGGAACTCAACTAGGCAGAGTGTGACGTAGTGTGAGTCTCTTAGCCAATGGCTGTGTGTTCCCGACCGGGAGTCACGTCAGTCATGTCCTTATTTGGGCAAAACTCATAATCTTTTTTTTTTTTGAACGTTTTTATTAGACTCAGCCAACATCACAAAGCAACAATGCAGCGATCAGACTCAGAGACAAAACAGATATAAACAAGATTTTTGAAAACACCTAGTCCATAGTCAGGAAGTAAAGACATGAATAAATAGATAGTACACAATTAAAAAATAAGTGAATACAAACATACAAAATAATAATAATATTAAGATTGTAATAATTAACACAAAATTAAAAAATATTGATAATAGTAATAATAACAACAATATAAATAATTGTATAAATAGTAATTAGGACAATAATAATAATAACAACAACAACAATAACAACAATAATAACAAAAAGAAATCTTCACAGTAAACTTCAAAGAAAATAATAATAATTCTGTATACCCCAAATCAGCCCATCAGAGAATTAGCCAAAAAGAAATGAAGCAACAGGCGCCCACCTTATCTGGAAAAGATCAGTTTTTAACTGTAATCTTGCAGTTATACTCTCCATATAAAAAATGTCCTTCAACTTGTTCTTCCAATGTGTGAAAAACTCATAATCTTAATATCTTCTTAACAGTCACGTTAGAAAAAAATTCACCCCCCGTACAGTGTGTGCCATTAGAGAGATTAGCGTTGTAGGGCCAAGCTGTTTTTTGAACCAGGCTGTAAACATGTTTATTAATGCTGCAAAGATCGTCTTTTTCCCATTCATGTCTATGTGGTTTCCGGTGTTTCTGCAGCCAGCCTCAAGCGGATTTTCGATGTATTGCAGTTTATATCACTTCCGCATTGGCTTCATCGTTTGAGACCGGAGTTTGCCGCTTGGTCTAGAACCACTAACAACTTACGTCAGGGGTGAGGGGCGGGGTTGCCGTGATCAAAAAAACACAAACCAAACGTGTTTCCTCCATTGTCCTGCAGCGAACAAATAAAAAAAGACTAATGGATTCCAAGGCAAAGCAGTGGTCTGCAGAGGAGACAAGCTGCCATCGTTGTTGTTGTGAAGGAAAGTTCAAACTAGTGCTGCTGGGAAAAGCAGTCATCTGATGTCATGACGTGTCTCTTCAACGGGCTCGAGTAGGCGGAAAAACAAACGGGTGCCGTGTTGGTTTGAGAGTTCAACCAGCTCCGAACCATCAAGAGCACCAGCCCGGAAACACAACCCGGCTCACGTTGGTCAATAAGATGTATGTGATTAAGAAAGCCAGGAGCAACACCAGCAAACATGCTATGTTGTCTGCCATCGTTGTTGTTGTGAGGGAAAGTTTGCGCTAGCGCTGCTGGGAAAAACGCTCACTTAGAAGTGACGTCATGATGTGGCTCTTCCACGGGCTCATGTGGGTGGAAAAACAAACTGGTGCTGAGTCAGGAACTACAACCAGGTTGGCGTTGGTCAAAAAGGGGAATGCCAGACCATTAAAAAGTTTGTCTAGATCCTGAGACTTTTTTTTTTTCACAGGATCCTAAGAAACTCTGTGAGGTCCTTATTTTTGTAAGATCCTGATATACTTTTGTGGGATCCGGACAACTAATTTCTCAAGAGCTTGAGAAATTATGTTAGATCCTTAAACTTAACTAGATCCATAGATGATTTTGTGAAACCTTAAAATGTTTAACAAGATTCTGAAATAGTGAAGGGAGATTGTGTGTGTTTTGAGTAGAGCTGGGCGATATTGAAAATTATGTTATCACTATAAAATATTTCATATCAGTCGATATCGATAATTAACCTGATAAATATTAAATCATTATTTCATTTAAATTTGAAGTCAGATTTTTGCTCCTGAGTGAAAGTTGAAGGAACCAGACAGTTCAATAGTTTGTATCTGGATTTAGTTTTCTGGTAGGCTTCTTGAATCCCTCATTTCTGACGGTGCTAAGTAAGTAAGATGTGTAAGTCTTCTTCAGTGTCGCTGTGTTTACATTTCGCTCTGAAAGTCTTTAAGCCTTGCCTACCTCTCATCCCGTGACATGATATGAAGTTAAGGTGTTAACTTAGATTCGGGAGCAGGACCACGCCTAAACCACACCCTCAATCACCTGACAAGCCTTCTTAAATGTAGCCAGCCTACTCCAACTGCTTGTCCGTGATTCTTCAACCCACCCTCCCTCACCTTACTCTACTGCACTTAACCTATTTCCTTGTCCTCTCGTACTCCACTCGTGCTCGCTCCTTCTATGCCCTGTCTACTTCCAGGTACAACCTGGGTCAAGATCAGCTCCGGCAGGATAACGCTGAGACGGAACCCCCATCCTGAGTCTCCTTCTGCTGGGCACACCACGCACAACTAATTCATTAAATGTTCAACTTATATCCTTGTGTGGCGTGGTCCTTGCTAGTGAATGGCTTTTCAATGCCGTCTTCTTCTTCTGTCTAATGTTGGGTGGCAACCATACATACTGCGTTTGAATTTAGTCTGTAGCATGACTCTTCTGTTGGATCTGGTCTGCAGGATGCTGGGTCAGACGTCACTGAATTTCCGGTTTCGAACAGCGCAAGTAAACAACGGCCAAGCTGATAGATAAACTGCTTCTTTAACATCACTGATGATTTAAAAAGTTAAGAAGTGGTTTATATGGAATTTAATAATTTACACAGCACATAAAAACTGAGAAGAGAAAAGAAAAAGCGGAACGAGCGCTGTGCATTGTGGGAAACAGTACGTAAGGCAGACTGGTCCAATGCATACTGTGACATTTGAATGGGACTGCGGTCAAACTTTAAAAAAGAAATACAGGTGGTAAGAATGTTTCTCTCATCCGTATGCTGTGGTGATATGTAGTTAGTATTTGACTGTTTTGTGTTCAAGGCCTCTTTTTTCAGAAGAGTTTCTTCTTCATTAGTTATTAGAGGTTAAAAAACGGGGATTTACATCCAGGTTTACTTTGATTGACAGCTGCTGTAGAGAGAAACTCCATAGGACCTCAGGATGCTACGCTGTAGGGCGGAGCTTGTTACCTTGGAAACTCAAATTCCCTACTGCTCAGACTCTGGCTGAGATTTACAAGATGGCAGCGTTCTTGAACGGGATATTTTGGCTTCAAAACCGTACAATGGGAAAAGGCGGAGCGACGCTGTCCATTATACATACAGTCTATGGTGGGAACTAGCATTTAAGGCTGATGACTAGCACCCCATCCTTTTCCAGTGGTGTGGGATGTGTAATTACATGTTTATGTATATCTACCTTTTATTGAACATTTGTCAAATTTATATTGAGAAAAATTATATCATGAGAATTATCGTTATCGAATTGTCGCCCAGCCCTAGTCTTGGGATCAAGAGTTTATTTGACCAAGAAGGATTTCCTTAAATCCCCATCTCTGTTGGGACTCTGTACACACCTTTACTCTACTCTGTTTGTAGGGCGTCTGAAAGGCACTGAATAAAGTCATTATTGTTGTTATTAGAACTCCTCATCAGAAACTCTCTGCTCATTGACTCTATCAGTGTTTTTCTTAAAGACAGTGATCATTGTTTGCTGTATTTATTACAGAATTAAAAGACAATATCCATGGATGTTATATGTTGTGGATCATGGCATATGTTGTGGATCATGGCATGGATTGGCTGACAGTTATATGGAGTCTGACAAGGTGGAAGATGGGACCTGGCTTCAAATCACTGTTGAGAAGTGTAATAGTATGATACACGGTTTCCATCCAGGTTTTTTGAACTGTTTTTATTTTTACTTCATTATTTAAACTGAGCTCAGAAACAAAAGCATCATCATGTTGCAGGACATGACAGGCGGAGTCAAAAACGGCATCCTCACATCCTCACATCATCATCATCATCATCATCACCTTTCAAAGTGTTGGCTCCAAACAGCCTACATTTCATCTTTTTAAAAAACATCTGTATACAGCGTGCAGTTCTCCAGTTCCTCTCACTCTGAACTCAGAACTCATTGTGTGTCACATGATCAGAGGACTTATTCAGATTTATTTTCCATATTAGCACACGTGAAAAATGAGTTCAAAGCTCAAAAGCATCCATCATATTTTCTTTTTTTTAAATAGAAACCCGACAACAGGAATAAAAAGAGAAACGTCTTCACGTTGTCTTCCCTTCATATGCACAGTCACATCTGTAAAAAGCTTTCTGTCACACAGGGGAGAGAGGTGCAGAGGAGGACACCTGGGTCATACATGGTGGAGCGTCTGGACTGGGTGGGCTGTCAGGTTCATCTGCTGGACTCCTGAGTTACAACTTATAAAAGGTGGTTTATGTAACCGATTATAAATATGACTTTTCATTTAGTCCTCAAGCATCTGCTTTGCATGCTCAGGCGCCTAATAAAAGTTATATAATATCCAATTAGACCATGAATGCATCAGGAATACAGGAGACAGGCTAGTCTTAAGGCTGATTTATACTTCTGCATCTCCCCTACACAGCAGAGGCTGACGTGGACATGAGCACCACATACTTGTGCGTCGATGTGTCAGTGTCTCGCAGCAATTCTCTGCTGAAACTCTTGAGGACAGTGTGGTCTCTCTGATAGCCGGTCGCCTGAGTGTGTTATGTTAATCTACAGCTGATACATGTTGCTGTTTATCATACAGACATGATTACATGAAGAATAGAGAGGAGGAGACGGAATACTCGCCCAATGAGCGGCAGATGAGCGGGGATCCCGGAAGTGCTGTAAATGTGAAAAATACAAGCCTCCGAGCGGACCGATCATAGGGCTTGCGGTCCACGACCATTCTACGGGTAGTTACATTTTGGAAGCCTCTGGGCAGCTACACGGACCTCCGGTGTAGGCTACGTCGTCGATTCGACTCAGAAGTATAAATCAGCCTTTAAGGATAGCGTCCGCATCAAGGGGACCAAAGAGCGAGCGTACCAAGCTGCAACCTCTGTTGTTGGACATGAAGCAGCAGGAACCTGCAGTTCCTCCAGTGTCCACTAGAGTGTGTCTCCTGCAGAGAGTCAGTCCCCATAGAGCCCCATGTTAAAATGTTACAGCAGAAATAAGACCTACCTTTTTAGTCTTGCTTTTAACTAAGTTTTATTTATATTCCTAACAGTTTTATCTATTTTTTTATTGTTTTATTATCTATTTCAAATTTAGTCACTTTTATTCTACTTTATTTGTTTATTTACTTATTCATTTATTTTAAGTCTCACATCTTATTTTCTTTTAATGGTTTAATATTTTAGTCTTTTATTATCTTAGAAATGTATTTTACTTTGGTGATTTGAATTTCCTGTTTTGAGTTTTAACATCTTATTTTACCTCCAGTGTTTCCTCATTAAGATAACATGAGAGCGTTTCCTCAGTTCGTTCAGCAAATTATTTAGATTTATTTTTTATTTTTTTATTGTTTTTATTACTATTGTTGCATATTGTGTTGTTAACCTTAGGATTGTGGGGTGGGTTTGGGGTCGGGGCTGGGGCTGGGATCTTTTTCTTAATTTATTCTATTTTAAGTAGTTTTTCTTGTACAGCACTTTGTGTTACAATGTCATTGTATGAAAAGCGCTTTATAAATAAAGTCTGATTGATTGATTGATTGATTGATTGATAAACATGTTTACAGCCTGGTACAGAAACAGTTAGGGTCTATGCAGCTCATTTCTCTCTTCATGACAACTGAACGGCTGTTTTTTGTATCAGTCATGAATCAGAACGAAGTCAGTGTGAAGAGTTTTTATCTGACACTGACGCCTCTTCATGACCTGCAGAGTGAAATGATCACTTCTTTATACTGAGAGTTAGTGTTTTTGTTCAGGTCAGATTCTCTGTGAACGAAGCTGAGTGACTCTCCGTCCCTCCCCCTGACGTGTCCCTGTTCACACCATAGACTGTATAAATAATGGATGTAGTATCCGTGACGTCACCCATCTGTTCCTGAGAGCTGTTTGGAAGCCGATCACCGACAGGAGCCATATTCGAGATGTTGAACTCAACCTAACGTAGTGTGAGGTAAAGAGGCGGGGTTTGAGCCTCCTAGCCAACAGCCATGTGTTCCCGCCTGTTGATCAAGTCAGTCATCAAAGCTGTCGTCTTTGATGAACATTTCTTTTCTATATATATTCTTGTTGAAATTCTTGTTCTGTACACCTTTTCTTTTGCTGCTGTAACTCCATGAATTTCCCTGTTGTGGGACGAATAAAGGAGTATCTTATCTTATCTTATCTTATCTTATTACTTCCGCATTGGACTCGTATTTTTTAACCGGAGGTCGCCACTTGTAAGAGACACATCTTTAACACAGAGCGCGATGGTGCTCATGGGAAATGTAGTCACTGTGGCTTTAAGGCTCAGAGTTGTGCAGAGTTAGGGGCTCTTTGCTGGTTTCGAAAATGATTGAGAGTTGGTCTGAGTCAGCGTTTCAGTAACGGGACCTCTATCTTTGTGCTTTAAGACACTCCTTCAGAAACCACTGGGTGACCCAACCCGTGAGTCCTTTAAACACAGCGCCTCTCTGCACGCCTCTGATGTTGACAGAAATGAGATTGAGCTGTTATTGATTCTTAATCTTTGGGGTTTAATGATTAGAATAAGAGAAGAAACGTCATCATGGGTCACCAGGTTGGTTCAAAGCCCTGGATTAAGACTTAAAAAGGAAATGCAGAGAAACATTTGACAAAGATTAAAGAAGAGACGATAATAAAGAAGAGTTTGATGTCAAAGGTTACAGTTTGGATAGAGAAGGTCATGGTGAGGTCGACGTTAACTAGTGGTTTAAAAAGGAGAGGACTTGGTCTCTTGGCGAGGGTCCTTCTCACCACCAGGGAACATCACCTGACGTCATGTGCACATGTAAGAATAAAGGGACCTGCAGCGTCAATGTGGGGATGGAGCGGCGTGTTTGAAGTGTCGGGAGTGAGAGTGGTCGTACGTTTCATCTCAGCCAGTGAGGCAGGTCACCCTGAGTTCCTCCTGTGTTCACAGAGCAGTCTTCAGTCAGTTTTTACATCGTTAGGTCCGGACGTGCTTTGACCCACCACAGGCCGCGGAGGTCAAGTGCTCCGTGTCCCCTGGTGATGATGTCAGAGCTCGTCGTGGCGCAGCGGCTCCTGGCTGGGCTGGATGAACACGCCCTCCATGGAGCGCCACCAGTTGTGCTGGTTGGCGGCGCTCATGCCGTGCACCTCCCGCTGCCCGCGGATCGGGTGTCCGTACTGCTCGCCCGTCACGCTCAGGTAGGCGTCAGTGCCCACGTGTTTGAAACGCACGGACTCGTCTCGCTCCCAGTGCACGCCGTCGCACTGCACCATCCACACGTCCAGGTCGTCACCCTCGCCGTTCTCTCCAAAGGCGCTGACCTCCTGAGGATGACCACAGAGACAGAACAATTTCACAACAGATCAGAGAGCTCCACTGACCTGTTCATCTGTGTGTGTGTGTGTGTGTGTGTGTGTGTGTGTGTGTGTGTGTGTTCTCCTGTCTGACCTGGTTGTTAGACAGCGGCGAGCTGAAGTGGTGTGAGTGCAGGTTTCGGCCCGTCTTCATGTGTGTGATGCGGATGGTCTGACCACACTTGACGGCAACTCCTCTCTGACACGGACGATTCGGCTTCCCCCGAATCTGCCAGTAACTGTTGGAGTCGTCTGCAATCTCTACTCCAGTGACGGACTGCTGCCCACTGCCTACACACACACACACACACACACACACACACACAAACACACAGACACAAACACAGAGAGAGTTAGGTATCTTAAAGAGTTCATTGGCCCTATTCCCCCTCTAGAACACTACGCTCCCAACATGCAGGCCTGCTGGTCCTACCTAAAGTCTCTAAAAGTAGAATTGGAGGTAGAACCTTCAGTTATCAGGCCCCTCCCAGTCAGGGTCCGGGAGGCAGACACCCTCTCTACTTTTAAGAGTAGGCTTCAAACTTTCCTTTTTGATAGAGCTTAAAGTTAGAGCTGGATCAGGCTTGGACCAGCTCTTAGTTATGCTGCTATAGGCTTAGACTGCCGGGGGAACTGACACACTGACACACTGGGATCCATAGACCTTTCTGGAGTCCCTGAGCTCCCTTGTCTCGTAGGTTCCTCTGAGCTGCCATAGACGTCCTCCTGCTGTGGACGTTCCAGACTCCAGCTGATACGGACGTGCTGGACTCCAGCGGCAACAGCTTCTACTACTCGTCTCATCACTATCACCGCTCCCTCTCTCTCTCATTCTCCTCTATCTGTCTTTCCAGACCCAACTCGGTCGAGGCGGATGGTTATCTAACATGAGTCTGGTCCTGCTCGAGGTTTCTGCCTGTTAAAGGAAGTTTGTCCTCTCCGCTGTAACTAGCTAAATACTGTGAGGTGCAATGCTCATGGTGGATTAAGGTGGGGTCAGACTGAGTCTTATCCTGTCTCGGTGTTGGGTCTCTGTTCATAATTTGACATAGAGTGGTCTAGACCTGCTCTGTCTGTAAAAGAGCCTTGAGATAACATTTGTTGTGATTTGGCGCTATACAAATAAAGATTGATTGATTGAATGTCAAAGGATGTTTGTTTGATATTTTGTTGATATGTTGGTTGATAAGAGGACGTGATCATACTCTGACTATAAACATTAGGCAACTATTTCACCTCACAACAGATTCAGATTCATCCGTCCTCTCTTGTCTCCTCCTCACAATGAAAACCATGTTCTCTGTTCTCTGTAAGGTGAGATGAGCCGGAATGATCTCTCAGGAGAATCACAGCACAATACTTCCTGCAGAAAGCCCTGAAGTGAAACCTCTCTGGTTACCAGCCTGAACTCAGCGTCATTTCAGAGGTGAAGAGACTGAAGGGAGAAACTATGAGGGAGACGAGAACAAGAGAGGTGACGGGCAAAACGCTGGACAATAGTTAACCACAGAGCGGCCTTTAGCTCTGGGGCCCTGTTTGTAAAGTTGTGCACACTGAAAATTACAGCAACAATTCTCCACATTTAGCTCCAAAACGTCATAAAAATGTAGTGTCACTTCTTTATCACATGTAGGGCAATATTTGTGATCTTCTTCATATTTAATTTTGTTGTGAAAAATATATTTAAGTTACAATCCCTGTTAAATCCAATTCTTAAATATAAATCTAAATGTTACATATCTATCTAAATGTTAAATCTAAATGTTAAATATGAATATAAATGTTAAATATTTGTTAAATGTTGCTCTGCGATCCTAAATATTTAGCTAATATGCAAATTCACACTGTCGCCTAGCGGAAATACCAAAATAAAAGCTTCATAAAGCGAAACATATTTTCCAACCATAGTCTTTCAGTACTGACTCCTACAGGTTACTAGCCGGACTGCCCACCGTGAAAAAATGTTAAGTTGTCTGTAAGTCTGTATCACTTCATGAAGCTAAATCTTTAGGATCGCAGAGCAAAAATTAACATTTATGTTTAACATTTAGCATTTAACATTTATATTTAACATTTAAATCTATATTAACATTAAGATAAAAAATTCATATGTTTATTGAAGATTTATATTTAACATTTATATTTAACAATAAACATTTATGTTTTTATTTTTCATTTATATTTAACATTTAGATTTAACAATAAACATTTAAATTTATATTTAACATTTATATTTAACAATAAACATTTACATTTTTATTTCACATTTATATTTAACATTTAGATTTAACAATCAACATTTATATTTTCATTTATATTTATGTTTAACATTTAGATTTAACAATCAACATTTAGAATAATATTTAACATTTAATTTAATATTTAGATTAAAAAAATCAACATTTTGATTTTTATTTAACATTTATATTGAACAATCAACATTTAGAGTAATATTTAACATTTAATTTAATATTTAGATTTAAAAAAAATCAACATTTAGATTTTTATTTAACATTTATATTTAACAATCAACATTTACATTTTTATTTAACATTTAGATATAACAATCAACATTTACATTTTTATTTCACATTTATATTTAACATTTATATTTAACAATCAAAAATTAGAGTAATATTTAACATTTAATTTAATATTTAGATTAAAAAAATCAACATTTAGATTTTTATTTAACATTTAGAAATAACAATCAACATTTAGAGTAATATTTAACATTTAATTTAATATTTAGATTAAAAAAAAATCAACATTTAGATTTTTATTTAACATTTAGATTTAACAATCAACATTTAGATTTTTATTTAACATTTAGATTTAACAATCAACATTTTTATTTTTATTTTACATTTAGATTTAATATTTAGCATTTGGATTTAACAGTGATTGTAACTTAAATATATTTTTCAGGACAAAATTAAACGTGAAGAAGATCATTACTATTTCTCTAAATGTGATAAAAAAGTGACTTTTATAAATTCACTCTACATTTTTATGACGTTTGGAGCTAACTGTGGAGAATTGTTGCTGTTATTTTCAGTGTACACAACTTCACAAGAGGCGCCACATACACATACTTCCCTCGTTCACTGAAGGGGAGCTTCAAACTGTAGAGACATGTTTTTAAGAAACAATACGACCAAATGTTACTTCAAGGTTTGTAAAGGTACTCTAGTTCATTTCAAACACCAGAGAAAACTCACAACATGAAAAACACAGATAGCTAGCTGGCCTACCTCTGCAGACATACAGAGGAGAGACGAGAGACAGACTTCTTCTGTTTCTGTGGATTGATCTGAACATTAAAGATCAAACTCTGTATTTTACAGACTGACCTGCTGGTGACGGGCGGTACATTCAGAGTGAAAGAACAACTACTCTTCATGTGTCAGCTGTTTAAGCTGCTGTATTTCACTGCAGCTCTACGCTGAGCTCGTCTTACTTTCAGTCTCAGTACCTGAAACAGTGAACACCTCTTCTCATCAGAGGCAGAACACACTACACACAGATGAGTGTGTGAATTACTGCAGCTGCATCAGATACAATAAAACTAATGACAGCAAGAGTCAGGTCGCTGCAACAACCACAACCAGAAAGAGATGGTACAGGAAGTCAGAGCAGGGTCCTTTCAAAATAATGCTCCTGAACATAAGTAGAGACTTAAGACTATTGTGAGGAAAGCTTTAGCAGTAAATGTTAACAGGACGAGGTGGTAAGGAGAGAAACTGGTTCAAAGATCATTTCCAGTTTCAGTGCATTCGTCTTTTACACCAGCTGAAACCAAATACTGTATTTATCAGTGAATGTGACTCGGCTGAATCCTGGGACATGTTGGGCCGGGGAAGCTGTAACATTAAACCATTTAAAACAATAAGACAATCTTTTTATCATACTGCACACGTTTTGAACCTGCAGTAAGCAATATG
>NC_048280.1:37053328-37161198 GCF_009762535.1 Notolabrus celidotus | reverse complement strand
ACAACCACTCAGAACTGATCACACTTGTGGCTAATGATGTGAGGAAACCAGTATAAGCCAGTTCAGAGAGCACTGGTTGTTGAAGGATGTACAATGGACAGAAATAATCTGAGAGGCAGAGGAAGAGTGTAAGAGGTGGTCGAGGAGGAAGAGGAGGGAGCGAAATCGAGAAAGACAAAGAACAGTAACTTCTGAAGAAATCCAAGCTACTGTGATAGACCGTGTTCTCCTCATTTATATTTGTGTTTACTTTATTTTTACTGTATACAGGAGCTACATTCATTTAGCCTCCTGTGAACAATAAACATGATTTCTACAGCTTCATGTCCTGAGCATTGTGTGTTCAGTGTTTTGATGTAGTGTGTAATGACTGCTCAGTATTGTTTTAATGTTGATTGACTTGGCGTATGATCTGATCTGAAAACATTGTTTGGTTTTGCAGGAAGATCCAGAGGTTTGGTGAATGTTACAATGTCATTTAGCAGACGCTTTTATCCAAAGTGACGTACATACGAGAACAAGAACAACACAAGCAAAGATCTAGACAAGAGGAAACAAGATCAGTAAGAGTAACAAAGTGCTTCAAGTCCATTTGGGTGCAGGTACTGTCAAGCAGTGTAAAGGCAATGCACAAAAGTAAGTAAGGAATTTTTTGTTTTTTTTCTTAATAAAATAAGGAACATCTACAATGAAGCAACCAAACAATTTAAGACCTTCCATTATCATCATCAACAATTAACATCACCACAATAATGACCAAAGTACCAAGTGCTGGGTCACTCAAGAGCTGAACACAGATTCCCAGAGTAGAGCAGGACAGTGTGAGTCAACTGTAGCTGGAAGACATGATCTGCCACTGGGGACAACAGTGGAGAACAGTCTAGCTAAGTGCATAGTGCTTCCTAAAGAGCTGGGTCTTTAGCTGTCTTTTGAAAGTAGAGAGGGACTCTGCAGATCGAATGGAGTTGGACAATTCATTCCAGCATTTAGGGACAACAGAAGAGAAGAGTCCAGCTAGTGATTTTGAGGCCTTGTGTGCTTGAAGCACTAGGCGCTTTTCAGAGGCTGAGCGTAGCGGGCGAGAAGGGCAGTAGACCTGGATGAGGGGTTCCAGGTAAACTGGAGCGGTTTTGGTCCTGCTTTGTAAGTCATGATTAGAGTTTTGTATCTGATGCGAGCTGCAACTGGAAGCCAGTGTAGCAAAATGAGCAGGGGAGTGACATGAGCTGTCTTAGGCTGGTTGAAGACCAGACGTGCTGCTGCGTTCTGGATCATTTGCAGAGGTTTAACTGTGAATGCAGGGAGGCCTGCCAGTAGAGAGTTGCAGTAGTCAATGCGTGACATTACAAGAGCTTGAACCAGGAGCTGTGTTGTGTGTTCTGTCAGGTAGGGTCTGATCCTCTTGATGTTATAGAGGGAAAAACGGCAGGACCGAGCAATCGAGGCCACATGAACCCTGAAGGTTAGGTGGTCATCGATCATGACACCCAGATTTCGGGCAGACTTAGTGGGCATGAGGTTTTGTGATCCAAACTGGATATTGATCTGTGGGTCCATAGTGGGACTGGCTGGAATGATAATAAGCTCAGTCTTGGACAGGTTGAGCTGTAGGTGACGTTCCCTCATCCATTTAGAAATGTCAGCAAGGCAGGATGAGATCCGAGCTGAGACAGTTGTGTTGTCAGGTGGGAAAGATAGGAAAGGCTGTGTATCATCTGCATAGCAGTGATAGGATAAGCCATGGGAGCGGATCACTGCACCAAGTGATGTGGTGTAATTGAGAACAGGAGGGGACCAAGCACTGACCCTTGAGGTACCCCTGTTGATAAGCCATGCATATTGGACACTTCTCCTCTCCATGATACTCTAAAAGATCTCCCTGTGAGGTAGGACTTGAACCACTGGAGGGCAGACCCTGAGATACCAAGTGAGGAGAGTGTAGAGAGGAGGATTTGGTGGTTTACTGTGTCAAAAGCAGCAGACAGATCCAGCAGCAGGGGAACTGAGGACTGACCCGCTGCTTTAGCCACACGCAACGATTCTGTTACCGACAAAGTGCAGTTTCAGTAGAGTGGTCCCGCCTAAAGCCAGACTGATACTGATCAAGTAGATCATGGTTCTGTAAGTATTCTGAGAGCTGGTTGAAGACTGTGCGCTCCAGTATTTTTGGAAGGAATGGAAGAAGTGAGACCGGCCTGTAATTTTCAATCTGGGCTGGGTTGAGAGTTGTTTTTTTGAGCAATGGTCTGACCCTCGCTTGCTTGAATGTAGTAGGGAAAACACCAGTGGACAGAGAGGAGTTAATGATGTTTGTTACTGCCGGGCTGATTGTGGGCTCAATCGCCTGCAGGAGATGTGAGGGTAACGGATCAAGCGGACAGGTTGTGGGTTTAGAGGCAAGCAGAAGCCTGGTGACTTCGCTCTCACTCAGTGGAGAGAATGAGCTGAGTGAGGAATCACTAGCTGGTGGCCGAGAGCTGAGTTGGTCAGGCTCAGAGAATTTGTTACTGATGGTAGCAACCTTGTCAGTAAAGTACGAGGCAAACATGTCCGGGGTCAACATAGTGGAAGGTTGTGGGTTTGAGGGAGAAAGCAGAGAAGTAAAAGCAGAGAAGAGTTTGCGTGCATCGGTGGCAGCACAGATCTTTGCATGATAAAACGCCTTCTTAGCAGATTTTAAAGCAGAGGTAAATGAGGAGAGTTTTTGCTGATAGTCTGTCAAGTCGGTGGGTTGTTTGGATTTACACCACTTTCTCTCAGCCGCTCTTAGCCCTGCCCTTTGCTCTCTGATCACCTCCGTGAGCCAGGGACAGGGTGGAGTGTTTCGGGCAGGCTTGGACACCAGTGGGCAGAGTTTGTCCAGAGAGGAGTTCAGTAAGGAGCAGAATGTGTCTGTAGCTTCATTAGTGGAGAGTGTGAAGAACTCGTTACATGAAGCCATAGCCGCTGAGACCTCATCAGACAGCTTAGTTGGGTCAAGTGACCAAATGTTTCTGCGGTATGATATGAACTGAGTAGTGGATTGTTGAGATTCTGGTAATCCAAGCGAAAGCTGAATAAAGTAATGGTCAGAGAGGTGAAGAGGAGTCACACTCAGATCAGCTGTGGAGCAGTTGTGTATCAGTATCAGATCTGGTGTATTGCCAGCTCTGTGTGTTGGAGGTGTTGCAATCTGTTTTAAGTCAAAGGAGGATAATAGAGAGATAGAATCAGTTGCCTGGGCTTCATCCATGTGGATGTTCAAGTCTCCCATAACTACCAGTGGTGAGCCATCATCAGGTATGTCTGAGAGTAACATGTCCAGTTCCACAATGAAGCTGTCCAAGTGTCCCCCTGGTGGGCGGTACACCACAACCATGTAAGCCTTCATGGGTGCAGTGACCTTTATTGCATGGTACTCAAAGGATATTATTGCTCATTGGTTTAAGCTGGTTGAAGTTCCAGTCATCAGGTAGGATAATGCCTGTACCACCTCCTCGGCCCGTAGAGCGAGGTGTATGAGAGAAGATTGCATCGACTGAAAGGACAGTTGGTGTTACAGTGTTTTCTGGGCCGATCCAAGTTTCTGTCAGGGCTAGGACCTGAATGTCGGACAGTTTAGTCTGAGAGTTAATGAATTCTGCTTTGTTAACTGCAGACTGGCAGTTTCAGAGGCCAACTGTGACGCAAGGTTGCAGAAAGGAAGCAAACTGTAGAGAGGACAGATTTTGAGGGTTGTGTTTTCTGCCATTGTAGCGTTTTTTTTCTGCTCTGATTTAGGACTTTGATATGTTCATAGCAAATGATGCATTTGAAAAGGTGACACTGCTGGTCAGACAGTGGCCTTGTTCAGTGGACTCGCACATTTATTTATTTTTATTTTATATTTAACATTTATATTTATATTTATATTTAATATTTATATTTAGCATTCAGATTTAACAGTGATTTTAACTTAATATATTTTTTACAAAAAAATTAAATGTGAAGAAGATTACATATTTCTCTAAATGTGATAAAAAAAAAAGTGACTTTTAAAAATTCACTCTACATTTTTATGACGTTTTGGAGTTAAATGTGGAGAATTGCAGCTGATATTTTCAGTGTGCACAACTTTACAAACGGTGCCCAATGAGATACTTGGGTCTACCTCATGGAGCAATATGAATTTGTATCTTTGAAAACGTTCATCATTTAACTGACCCACAACATCCCTTCTTTCATTACATGTGCTTCCATACAATCTCAGAGGGGGTGTGAATAACAAGAGCATGACAGGCCACACGGTGGCGCTGCTGGACAAATCTCTCAATATGTTACTAGCGTATGAAGTCTGATTCTTCAGCATGTAAGATAAGATAAGATAAGATAAGATAAGATAAGATAAGATAAGATAACATAAGAAAAGAAAAGATAAGATAAGACAAGACAAGATTTTATCTTATTGATCCCCGGGGAGAAATTCGGTTGTTGCAGCAACCCATACATAAGCACAATCAGGAATACGTGTAAATAAGTAAAAATAAAATAAGTACAAATAAAATAGATAAATAAAGAGAATAAAAAATTAAGATATATACAAATGTTACAAGTGAATTCAAGTGGTAATTAAAGTATTAAAAAAGTATTAAATAAGTGGGGGTATTCAAAAAAAGGGCAGTATAAAAAAGAGGCCAGTATTAAAAAAGGCCAATATTAAAAAAGGCCAGTATTAAAAAGAGGCCAGTATTAAAAAAGGCCAATATTAAAAACTGCCAGTATTAAAAAAGGCCAGTATTAAAAAAGGCCAGTATTAAAAAGAGGCCAGTATTAAAAAAGGTCAGTATTAAAAAGAGGCCAGTATGAAAAGAGGCCAGTATTAAAAAAGGTCAGTATTATAAAAGGCCAGTATTAAAAAAGGCCAGTATTAAAAAGAGGCCAGTATTAAAAAAGGTCAGTATTATAAAAGGCCAGTATTAAAAAGAGGCCAGTATTAAAAAAGGTCAGTATTATAAAAGGCCAGTATTAAAAAGAGGCCAGTATTAAAAAAGGTCAGTATTAAAAAAGGCCAGTATTAAAAAGGGTCAGTATTAAAAAGAGGCCAGTATTAAAAAAGGCAAGTATTAAAAAAGGCCAGTATTAAAAAAGGTCAGTATTAAAAAGAGGCCAGTATTAAAAAAAGGTCAGTATTATAAAAGGCCAGTATTAAAAAGAGGCCAGTATTAAAAAAGGCCAGTATTAAAAAAGGCCAGTATTAAAAAGGGTCAGTATTAAAAAGAGGCCAGTATTAAAAAGAGGCCAGTATTAAAAAAGGTCAGTATTAAAAAAGGTCAGTATTAAAAAGGGTCAGTATTAAAAAGAGGCCAGTATTAAAAAAGGCAAGTATTAAAAAAGGCCAGTATTAAAAAAGGTCAGTATTAAAAAGAGGCCAGTATTAAAAAAAGGTCAGTATTATAAAAGGCCAGTATTAAAAAGAGGCCAGTATTAAAAAAGGTCAGTATTAAAAAGGCCAGTATTAAAAAGAGGCCAGTATTAAAAAAGGCCAGTATTAAAAAAAGGCCAATATTAAAAACTGCCAATATTAAAAAAGGCCAGTATTAAAAAGAGGCCAGTATTAAAAAAGGCCAATATTAAAAAAGGTCAGTACTAAAAAAGTTTCAGTAGTGACAGGTTGACATGGTGAGATTATGGTTTGGTTATGACAGATTAAGCAATACAATAAATAAATATGGTTATATAATATGACTTTTAGTTGTAGTGTTTTATGTGTTTTAGTATTCAAATTATTCATACTTATTTGAACCCAGCAACATTCAGAAAATAAATCATAAACTAAATGACTCAAGTTTTGTATTTCACGAGTTTATTTAAAGTAAACAGAATGTATTGTTTAAAACCAAAGCTGTAGCTGTGTGTGAGGAGACTCCAATAAAAAGCAGCTGAAGGATAAAGGAGGAACTGGAGCGTGGAGGTCGGATGCAGTCCGTGAACGCACCACCAGGCTGGTCAAACTGGACAGGTGAGTTTCACCGCGCCGTGGTTCCCTCCTCTCAGATCAGCGCTGTTTCCTGCTGCCTCCTCTGTGTTGAGCGGGGGTTTCACTGATATCTGACCTGAGATCAGTGTGAGAGAGACAAAGAGAAGCAGACAGACGGGATGTAGAGAGGTTACACCGAGAGACACACACCGACACATATCAGCAGGTAAGAGCGTCTGAATATTCTCACTGTTCTCCCTTTTAAAGACAGGAGCCCAGACTTTAACATGAGAGAGGGATGAACGAGACACGCTGCCTGTTTCTTATTTATTAACTTCAACTGAGGGGATTTATTTTAAATTGATTTGACCCACTTTTTTACCGGTTTACATGGGAGTGGCTTCACACAGAGACACCTGTTCCTCTCAGTGCTCACAGGTAACAGCTACTGGATGTTTACCTTTACTGTCAGTACATGTTTGGACAAACTGTCAGCTCTGTCAAGTCAAGAGTCAGCTTTAGAAAGACTTTTTAAACCTTTTCAGATGATTTAGAACTAGTTATGGGTCAGAAGTGTCAGATACAATGAGAACATGTTGTGTATTGATGTTGTTGATGTAATGGGATTGTTTAAACAGACTTAGTTTATATTGAGAGTGATGACTTTAAGATGCATATAGATTCTAGTTTTAAAGTGATGTGGCTGTCTCCTCTTCATATCTGTTCAGTCTTGTGGAGATAAACATCATAGACTGTATATAAAAGATAAACATGCCTCCAGCTGTTAAATACAGCAGGTGAAAGGTCAGAGGTCACAGTAATGTTTACAGAGCTGTCACAATACCAGAAGTGTTTCACTCTGATACGATACTAGGCAAGAACAAACAACATGGTCACCTGTTTCTTTACTGAGACAAGAAAAAAAACCTCCTGGGCACCAAAACAGGATGTTTGATATCAATAATATTCAAGATGATATTTAGGCGTATTTCCACCACAGGAACTTTACCTCTGAACTATGTGCGTTTAGACCCAGGGTCTAAATTTAGTTCAGGGGTAGATGATCTCCCCCCTAAAAAGCCCCTGCTAGAGGGGTAGTACTTTTCCAAGGTCCTGGGACTTTCGGGGAGCAGGGCCTGCAATGCTGAACGTGTCTGATTGGTAGATTAACCACAGTGTTTTTATTCCTCCCTCCGTCCACAATAACATCACACACATCTGTGATTCTCTTGATTTCTCTTTCTTTCATTAGTTTTGATTTGTTCTATCTTTTTTGTATGTGTGTGTACTTTTCAAAAGAAGAAGCTGTGATTCTCTTGATTTAGCAGCTTGTAACAGTAGTCTTCTCTCAGCCCACCGTGAATGCGTCTCTCCCGGTGTTCCGGTTTTAAAAGTGACCCTGTAAACTGGAGACCTTCAGCTGAACGTGTCAGTGTTTGTGGAGTTTACACAGCTGTTGAAACACAGAGGGAGTTCCTGGGAATGCAAACTAGTTTAGTTTTTATTAAGATTTCAAAATATCCTCATCAGATATTTAATGATCGTCTAAAGACGTTTATGAGGGATGCATACGGCTGAAAGTCTCCAGTTAACAGGGTCGCCGTTTAAACCAAAACACCGGCCGATCTCTGCGATCATGGCTTTTTGAGTTCAAAAGGATTTTAAAGCCGTGTTGAAACGTCTTTGCTACTCGCGCTTATCTCCTCTCACGTGTTGATTCAGTGAATCCATCTGTGATGAAATATAGCACCATCTAAAACAGAGCCAGCTGAGTCTCTTCATGCTAACAGGCTAACTGTTGTGTTGCTCATAATGATACCCTAAGACATATAAAGAGTAGACGCCGCATTGACTGCTGGGGCGCAAGAATTATGGCCGCCATCTTGGTCCGGTCATCCTACCCATGATCCTACCTGTAAACGTAACCTGAAGCAGCAGAGACTTCAAGATGCCAGAGCACTGTGCGGCAAAATACCTATCATACATCACATATATCACATATCAGAATATTAGTAGCGGTCGATGCGGCGTCTACTCTTTATATGTCTATGATGATACCTGCCTGTCCGTCTGCTTCTATGGTGTCATCTGTGATGAATGGCATTCCTCTTTGTTTTACTGCCCTCTACTGGTCAGGTGGTGTAGTGCATTTACTTTTTTTTCTCCATACGTCACTGGCCTGATTTACACAATCTACCCGGGACTTCAGCCCGCGGTCGAAACGCAGACAACAATGGGGGACCAGGAACCTTTTAGTTCAGGGGAAAGTAGTTCTGGGGGCTAAAAGACCCTGGAACTCTTGGTTGAATTGCACCTTTACTGAACACACACCAGCATTCTCTGTTACTGCAATGAAAGGCTGAATATGACTTCTCCCCAAAACAATGTTCACCCAAAACTTCCTCTGTGTTATCATTCATAATCCAGATGAAGTGTGTGGTGATGTCAGTCTGTCTTTTCTCGTGGTTATATTATAGTGTCAGTCATTGTGCAGTGGTGTGAAGCTTAAATCACTTTGAGGGACAGGGGGGGTCGCATTTCTTTGCCGGGTAGCTTCTCTGCGAGGCCAGCATCTGGAATAAACAGTGGAGAGGGTGAGTGGTGTCCTTCAGAATGTTCAGGGCCCTTTTCCTACAGAGGCTCAGGAATATGTCCTGGACCAAGGGAAGTGACACTCCAGTTATTTTTTCTGCTGTCCTCACCACCTTCTGCAGGGCCTTCCTGTCTGCCTCTCTGCAGCTGGAGTACCATGTTGTACCATGTGACTTTCCTCAGTAGTACAGTCTCTGTTGGGCCCGTTTCACCAGTCCCGTGGTGTTTGCTGACCTGGTGTATTTTTATGCACCAGATTGTAATGAAACTGAAACTTCTTTTATTGAAATGATAAATGTCACATTTGAGACAATTTAGTGTCATCATTTGCATCTTAGTCTCAGCATGCTTATGACAGACATGTTCAGCTGAGCAGAATTATGAATAATCAGATTTACATACACTTGTAAACACGATTGTAAACACTGTAGATTAATACTGAAGGCATCAAAACTATGAAAGAACATATATGGAATTATTGAATGAACAAAAAGTGTTAAACAAAGCAGAATCTGTTTTATATTGTAGATTCTGTAAAGTAGCCCCCTTTTTCCTTCATGACAGCTTTGCACACTCTTGGTATTCTCTCAGTCTGCTTCATGAAGTGGTCTCCTGGAATGGTTTCTAATGAACATGAGCCTTGTCAAGAGTTCATTTGTAGAATGACTTGCCTTCTTAATGTGTTTGAGACCATCAGTTGTGTTGTTCAGAGGTAGGGTTAGTACACAATGGATAGCCCTATTTGACTACTGTTGTAATCCAGATTATGGTAAAACCAGATTATTTCATAGTTTTGATGTCTTCAGTATTAATCTACAATGTTGAAAATAGTTAAAATAAATAAAAACCATTGAATGTGAAGGTGTGTCCAAACTTTTGACTGGTAGTGTAGTATACTGCAGTTGCACGCCTTGCTCTAGGACATCCCTGTTAACAGGACCTGAATGTACCCTGTTGTTATGAACACTCAACTCTGTCTCTCTCCGCCTCAGTGAAGATTTGTGTCAATAACAGTTTTTTACTTTGTTCTCGTCCTGTTTTTATCAATATGTATTCTTCTACAATACTGGTGCACTCTCACGCTGTAACCAAGACATGAGGGTGATCAATATAAATTCAATTAATAACAGAGTCTGTATAAATAATGGACGTAGTATTCATGACGTCACCCATCTGTTCCTGAGCGCTGTTTTGAAGCCAATCGTCGGCGGGAGCCATATTGAAAATACTGAACACATCCAAACATAGTGTGAGGTAAAGAGGCGGGGTTTGAGCCTCCTAGCCAACAGCTATGTGTTCCCGCCTGTCAATCAAGTTAGCAATGTCCTTATTTGGACATATATTCGTAATCTTGATATCTTCTGAACCATTGCGTTAGAAAAAAATTCACCCCAGTACAGTGTGTGCCGACAGAGAAATGAGCTATGTAGACCCAAGCTGTTTTTTGAACCAGGCTGTAAACATGCTTACTTCTGCTGTAAAGATCGTCTTCTTTGAATGGGTGTGTATGTGGTTTCCAGTTTTTCTGCAGCCAGCCTCTAGTGGACGCTCAATGAATTGCAGTTTATAACGCTTCTTCATGGGCTTCATAATTTGAGACCGGAGTATGCCGCTTGGTTAATAATTACATGTACCAAGTAAAACTCTATGGTGCCTGAGAGAGGGGGAATGAGAGTGAGTATGGATCATAGACTGTAAATAAAAATGGACAGCGTCGCTCCGCCTCTTCCCGTTGTACGGTTCTGAAGCCAAAAAATCCCTCTCCTGGGCGCAGTCATTGTGCAGCCAGAGCCTGTGAAGCCACTGTAATAAGCTCCGCCCTACAGTGTAGTGTCATAATCATAGACTGTATAAAATATGGACGTAGTATCCGTGACGTCACCCATCTGTTTCTGAAGAGCTGTTTTGAGACCAATCGGTTGCGGCAGCCATATTGCTTCTGTCGAGCCAGTGTGACGCAAAGAGGCGGGCTTTGAGCCTCCTAGCCAACAGCTGCAGTGTTCCCACAGGCAGCTGTGCCTCTCATTGGAAGACTTGTAATCTCAATATCTTTGAAATTGCCGAATTAGAAAAAAATTCACCCCCCTCACAGTGAGAGGACGTCGAGAAATTAGCTATTCAGACTCCACTCATCTTTTGTACCAGGCTGTAAACATGTTTATTAATGCTGCAAAGATCAGCTTTTCCCCATTCATGTGTATGTGACTTCTGGTACTTCCGGAGCCAGCCTCAAGCGGATCCTCGATGAACTGCAGCTTTTAACACTTCAGCATTGACTCATATTTTTAGACCGGAGGTTGCCGCTTGGTCATACGCTGTGTGTCCTTTGAAGTTTCACTCTACAGCGGCTGTGAATCAAAGGAAACAGGAAGTAAAACCCCATTTTTAAACTCTAATAACTAATGAAAAAGAAACTTTCCAGGAAAAAGAGACCTTGAACACAAAACAGTCAAATACTAACTACATATCACCACAGCATACGGATGGGAGAAACATTCATACCAGGTGTATTTATTTTTTAAAGTTTGACTGCTCCTCCATTCAAATGAATGTGGGAGACAGATTTTTTTACCTATACTGCAGCCAGCCACCAGGGGGCAGTCACACTGCTGAAAGCTTCACCACCAGGGCCGTATCCGGCACGCTTGGTATGGACAGACAAACATTAAAACAGAACATTTGATCATAGAGTGTGGGGCCGCTCTGAGGCAGTGAAACCTTCACGATTAAATAAGTGTGACATTTTAAATCGCGGCCAATAGTGACACGAGACATGTTCATCTTTATGAGACACAAAAGGGACAGTATTTGTTGACCTGAGTGAGCGAATGGAGGCTGTGACAGAGGATGGAGCAGAGACACGCAGCAGGCAGGAAGAAGCACAACAACAGCGAACAAACAAAGTGCATGCAAAATATCTCATGTTTATTTGTCTCTGCAGCTGCTTTCTTCTTTGTGGCAGCTTTGGGTTGAAAATGAAACCGTAGTGGTTGTGATTTTTCTAAAGCTTGGTTTCTTTTCAACACTGACCAATGAAAGGATAACAGTTTGTCTTGTTTCGTACTGAAGTATCCATACTGTTCACCAGCTGTTGTTTTTTGTTTGATGTGAAGTAAGCTGGAGTCGGCATTTCCAATATGGCGATCACCATCATCAATCCCAGACCTCAACTTGTTTCTGTCTGTAGTTCACAGAGTCCAGGTCCAGATGTCTTACGGAGGCGGAGCTTCAAGGTTTGATCGAGTGAGGGATGTCCCACTCTACGACCAGGTCCCTGTGGGTTCTTTAATGAGGGACTATGATCTCCCTCCGCCCCCTCTACCAATGCATGGGCCAATACCAGCTCTCAGTTTAGACCCCCTTCCTCCTCCACCTCTTCCTTTGGACCCTGCTGTTGGTCCAGATGGCTATTATCCCCCCAGCGATGACGAGCCTCCGGAGAGCGACATTGACGCCATGGACATCAAGCCGGTCCACCGCTTCATCCCAGACTCTGTCAAGAATTTCTTCCGTGTAAGCGGGAACAGCGCCAGCAAGGGGTGGACCGTTCCAACGGATGCAGACTCCCCCACCCCTTCTTCCATGGAGGGCATCCCCTGTCGCACCACAGCAGGAGTGCCCTGCTCACCTCCACACTCCGCCCCTCCCTCTCCGTCCCTCCCCGGCTCCTACAGGGACCCCTATGGCGGCTCCGGTGGCAGCTACACCTCCCAGAAGGAGCGAGACGGTCTGCTGCTGGGTGCTGAAGCCCTGGACTCTGCGTCTGCCGTGCCCACCAACATGTCGGCCCTCACCTATCATGAGCGGGTGGAGGAGTACCACCAGCGCTACGCCTACATGAAGTCGTGGGCGGGGCTTCTGAGGATCCTTGGCGTGGTGCAGCTGCTGCTGGGGGCTGCTGTGTTCGCCTGTGTCTGCGCCTACATCCATAAAGACAACGAGTGGTTCAATATGTACGGATACTCCCAGCCGCAGCTGTTTGGAGGGCTGGGTGGAGGAGCTGGAGGGTACGGACAACAAGGGGGGTACTACACGGGCCCGAAGACCCCGTTTATTTTGGTGGTGGCTGGTGTGGCGTGGATTGTGACGGTTATCCTGGTGGTTCTGGGGATGAGCATGTACTACAGAGCCATTCTCCTGGACTCGTCCTGGTGGCCGTTCACAGAGTGCGCCATCAACCTGGTGCTGGCGGTGCTCTACCTGGCGGCGGGGATCGTGTATGTGAGGGACACCACCCGAGGGGGGCTCTGCAACATGCCGGTCTTCAATAACGGCGTGAACGGAGCGTTCTGTCGCACGGAGGCTGGACAGACCGCGGCCATCATCTTCCTCTTCCTCAACATGGTGCTGTACTTCATCAGTGCGGTGGTGTGTCTGAAGCTGTGGAGGCACGAAGCGGCGAGAATGAGGAAGGAGGCGCTCGAACAGGAGGTCTGTCTTTTTATACTCCACATGAATCTCACATCTCTATACAAATAAAGGTTGACTGATCTCCAGCACCAACCCTGGATTAAAGTAGAACACTTTGAAACCTGTCATTGAATGACTGGTTGGTACAAACAGTTAAAGGTGACATATTACTCTCTTTTTCATCAAAATATATTGGTCTAAGAGGTCCCCAAAACATGTCTTTAAAGTTTATGCTCAAAAAAACACTTTGAAATCAGATTCTGGTCTGCCTGTAAACCCCTCTTTTTCAGCCCTGCTCAGAACAGGCCGCTTTCTGTGTCTGTGCCTTTAAATGAGAATGAGCTCTCTGACCACGCCCCCTCAGGAAGTGGACGTGCCCTCAGCTCTCCTGCACGTTGATCTAATGTTTACATGTTGGCTGAATATACACGGCTGCTCACAGACCCGCGTTACTTCAACCCTCTGAATCTGATCCAGAATCTGATCCTGACGGAGAGGCGCCTGCAGCAGGACCTTTCTGAACCATTGGTCACAGATTTAGTGTTTCTTGTTGTTTTATTTGTCAGTATGTAGACGTGTGTCTTGGTACACAGCTACCAACATGTAGCTATGTGGCTATGCTAACTAGCACTAGCACTTTTCCATGAAAAATACAAATCATCCACTAGATCTTCAAATCTGCAGACGTGGGGAGTAAAACAGACCTTTGTGTTTATTAAGACAGCCTACAACTAGCATGCCTCCCTCCTAAGCTCCTTGTTAGCACACATGTGTGCAGGTAATGAAAAACAGAGGAGGGATTCAGTATTATTTTATACAGTCTATGGGCTGAACAAGCTCCGAGCTCTGACTTCCTTTAAAGATTGGATATTGTTGTGACGTATGAAAAACACTGGACAGACATTTACAGAAAGGTGGAGAAATCAGAACAGGGGCAGAATGGATTTTTTTCATTTTTGGGGGGTTTGTAGACATGCCAGGGAAACATATTTCAGGTGGAGAACCATTAAAAAGTCCATTTTGCATATGTCACCTTTAAACTCCTGTGTGGTTCTGTTCACTCCCTCCTCACCTCTTCTTCTCTTCACAGATGAAAACTATCGGCTCGTCCGTCCCTCTGTCTATCGTGAGTATCACCTCCTGAATGTTCCTGATGATTCTACACACAGAGTGTATGATCTGAAAACATGGCTGTGTTTTTATGTTGTAGCTGGGTCTGGGCTCCTCCAGGGCCTCGGATCAGACTCCTCTGCCCACCATCCAGCCGGACATCATGGACTCCACCAACAGCTCTGTTAACGTTCCTCTGATGGCGCCAGAGATCCTCCGAGGTCACATCCCAGCCGGACACATCCCCAAGCCTGTGGTCATAGCAGACTATGTGGAGTGAGTGTTTCCCTCTGTGTTTCTAGACGACAGGAAGGTTCAGGTTCAGCTCCTGAAATGTGTTCAGGATTTGTATTGATTTTTAAAAAACATGGCGTGTCTTTCCTTCTTTATGCGAATGATTCCCAAATATACCTGCCCATAAAGAGAAATGACAAAAGCTCACTGGAGCCTGTACTTAACTGTCTCAAAGACATCAAAGCATGGATGTCTTTAAACTTCTTAAACTTTAATGAAAACAAGATGGAAATGATTGTGTTTGAATCCAGTGCTGCATGTACTGTAAGGCCTAGATATTGGACCTGGTCTCCCTGCAACCTTACTTGAAACCCACAGTAACTGATCTTGGTGTCATAATGGACGATGATTCTAAATTAAACAAACAGATCAACTCTGTAGTCCGATCTTGTTTTTACCATTTGAGGCTTTATCTAAGATTAAATCTCTTTTATCTTTTAATGATTTTGAGAAAGTTATCCATGCTTTTATTTAGACTTGTCTGGGTGGGTGGCTGGTGTCCCTGTCACCCTCCTTCCCCCTGCTGCCCCCTCCCCTGTGGGGGCCTGGTCCGCGGCTGCCCTCGGGGCCGGGTTTCCCGGGGTTCCCTCGCGGTCCTCTTGGGGGGGTGGGGTGGTGCGCAGCTGGGGGGGTGTTACTACGGCAGCCATTGGGGTGTCCCTCCATGCCCCCGCGGCCTGGTCCATCAGTCGCAGGGCGTGGGTGGGGGGCGTGGCTGGGGGGAGTGGTCGGGCCGTCTGGGGGGGGCAGGGGGGATTGGCCCTGCCGCCTCCGCCCTCCCCCCACTCCGGCGCGCCGGTTGGCGGGCTCTGGTCCTGGTCCTGCCCGTCTGCCTGGCTGTCTGCTCCTGGTGCCGGGCCCCCTCGGCCCTGGTGGCTCCTTTGGCTCCGTCTTGGGGGGCTGTGGGGGCGGTGTTGTGGGGGTGTCCCTTGGGGGGGCTGCGGGATCTCTCCCCCCTCGCCCCCCTTTCCTCCTACTGGGTGACCTGGGGGTCGCCCTGGGTGCTCCGGCGGTACCTGCTTGCTTCCGGTCTGGGTCCTTGGCTCGTCCCCTGGCCTGGGTCTCCCGCGGCGGGTTGGGTCCTTCGGTCTGACTGCTCTCGCGGCCCGGGTGCCTGGCCGTACCGCCAGGCTGCACCAGTGGTGGTCTTGTTACACAAATAGAACACAGCACGGCGGCAACCCTCTGCGACCCAAGCTTCAGTAATGATTGTGGACACTAAGGGTTGCTTAATCATTAGTATCACCCCACGGAGTTTTTTTTTTGGCATCATGGTGAGATGGTCCCTCTCCATCTAAGTGTGTTAGGTCTCTCTCTCCTTCTCTCTCCCTGTCCCTTTGTATATCCTTATGTAATCTTTCTTTCACTTTCTCTTATTTTTTTTTTTTTTTTTTGGCCCACCTAGGTGTGCACGCCCTCTTTTACAGAACATGATATTAGCTGCCAATAATAATAATTTGACAGTTTGTGACAAACATGACACAAACCAGAAATATATATGCAGACAAGAGAAAAAAAAAAAAAAAAAAACTTGTCTGGACGACTGTAACGCCCTTCATGTCAGCATTAACCAGGCCTCCCTGTCACGCCTACAGCTAGTCCCCCCCCCCCCCCCTTAGACTGTCAACAACATTAGCGTCTTTTAAATCCAGCCTTCAAAAATATTTTTACTCCTTGTCTTTTAACCCAGCGTGAGAGATGTGTGGTCTCTATCTCTGTCTGTTCTTTTATTGGATCTTTATGTGCTCTTATTATTTTTTAAATTTTTGTTGTGCTTTTAATAGAGGTGAGCCCGACTAAGGATTTGCTTAGTTGAATCTGATTCATCAGATTTTGCCCATAGTGGATGAATAGTGGAATGTTTGTTGTTTTTCCTTATTGACCCAAAGTCTGCATGATGGTGACCGCATGACAATATTACACATAACCATTTACAATTAAGAGACTCAGAGCTTAAAGTAAAAGAGACAACAGAATATTATAAGTATAAAACTTAGATTTTTTAAATCTATGTTACAAAAACAACGAGGTGATGAAGGAGAGAAAACTCAAATAAGGCCACCATCCATTAAACATGGAACAACGCTCCACTATAGAGTAAGGAATCAGGAGATATTTAAACAGTGTTCACACAGAGGAGAGCAGCACTGCAGAGGGTAGTTTGTCCAACTTAAGACTAAACATTTGTATAATGTTCAAAATCAAACCTGAACCAGCTAAAGGGTTTTTAAATCTCTTAACAGAACCTTTTAAATCAGTCTTTCATCTCGTCTTTGTCCGCTTGAGTCTTTTCAAACTGTACGTGAGGAAAGCCATCGTGTGTACGGGCAGAAGTGCGCTCCTGTCTTTGTTGACTGTAAATCCTGTCTTTGAGAATATCCTCTCTGATGGTGTGGAGGTGGATGGGATGCTGTGGATTGTTTTTGAGGCTTCAGACAGCTTTGGGTATCCCTCCTGGTTCTTTTGGCCCCGTACAGTTTTTGTGTGGTCCGGTAATCCTTGATCTCACAGTCCTCTTCATGAAGCTGCTCCTCATCTTCATCACTAGTTTTTAGGATCAACTGAAGTTTTATTTCCTGACATTTTGAGCTGCCATGAATGTAGAAAGATTTAAAGGCCAGCTGAGGTACGTCTGCTCCACAGGTCCCGCTAAATGGGAGAGTCCACCTTTAATTACCAGGGGAGATTTAATTACCACTTTAAGGAGATTTAACACTTCAAGAGCTGTTCTCAGAATTACATTAAATAAGTCTATATTTGTATCAATATAGAATATATGAGACACAATTTTTTACGGGAAACAGGAAAATAATGTAAAATTAGACATTGAGCACCCCCATGGTTTGAATGGAATGATCCACATTTCATATGCAAATATTCAACTATGAGATTGGCAGTCGACTAAGGCTCGTTAGAACGAATCGTCGAATATTCGATTATTTGGGGTCACCCCTAGTTTTTAAACTACTTTTGAAGCATTTCATGTTTTTCTATTATGATTCTTTTATTTTATTCTATTTTATTTTCTGACAGCGTTTTATGTTCTCTGTGTTTTAACTTATTTTACCTCACTGTCAGCACTTTGCTAAACTTGATTGTTTTTTTTAATTGTGCTGTATAAATAAAAATGGATTGGATTAATGTCATGGTGGACAGGAAGGAGCACTCTTAAAGAAACAGTCACATATTTTATTCTAAACCATGAAAATGATTTCTCACTTATAGTGATAACTTTTCTGGGAAGTGTCATGATTATTATACTGATCATCAGTATCATTAGCATGAAGGTTAACTGAAGTCTCAGTTTCACTCTAAACAGTAAGTTCCACAGAGGCCACTCAACAAGTCATACAAACATTTACCTGATATTTTTTAGACTCATAAACTTTGAACCCTTCCTCTCATCCGTCTCCTGGACACTCAGAGAAACTCTTCCAAATATCCTTAGTAGACTGATCGTACAGACAGACCTGCAGCGAGAGCCAGCAGTGACTCCTCCTATCTCCTCTTTACAGTAAATACCGCGCCATCCGCTCAGACGAGCAGAGGGATCAGTACAGAGCCGTCTTCAACGACCAGTACGCCGAGTACAAGGAGCTGCACGCCGAGGTCCAGGCCATGAGCAAGAGGTTCAAGGAGATGGACGAGATGATGCAGAGCCTCGCCGCTCAGCCTTCGAGCCAGATGGTACGAATGAGACACACACACACACACACACACTAACACAGAGACGGGAACAAACAGAATCACACTCTCACACTAACATGCTGGTTCTGTTTCAGGACAAGGAGCGGATCAACGGCGTTTTAATGGAGTACAAGAGAAAGAAAAACGTAAGTATCCATGAATCAGAGGTTGTTTCTCTGACAGAGACTGAGCTCTGGTTACAGTTTCTGTTAACTCTTTGGTTTTATCTACAACAAATAATATCCCTCTGTTAGGGTTGTAGTACCCGAGACCGGTCTTGGTCTCGAGACCGCGATGAACAGAGACCCAACACCAAGACGGGAAAAGACTCAGTCTGACCCCACCTTAATCCACCATGAGCATTGCACCTCACAGTATTTAGCTAGTTACAGCGGAGAGGACAAACTTCCTTTAACAGGCAGAAACCTCGAGCAGAACCAGACTCATGTTAGACAGACATCTGCCTCGACCCAGTTGGGTCTGGAAAGAGGGATAGAGGAGAATAAGATCAATCAATCAATCAATCTTTATTTGTATAGCACCAAATCACAACAAACGTTATCTCAAGACGCTTTTACAAACATAGGAGGTCTAGACCACTCTATGTCAAATTATGAACAGAGACCGAACACCAAGACAGGATAAGACTCAGTCTGACCCCACCTTAATCCACCATGAGCATTGCACCTCACAGTATTTAGCTAGTTACAGTGGTGAGGAAAAACTTCCTTTTAACAGGCAGAAACCTCAGGCAATAAGAGAGATAAGAGAGAGAGGGAGTGGTGATAGTGATGAGATGAGTAGTAGTAGCTGTTACCACTGGACTCCAGCGTGTCCGTATCAGCTGGAGTCTGGAACGTCCACAGCAGGAGGACGTCTACGGCAGCTCAGAGGAACCTACGAGACAAGGGAGCTCAGGGACTCCAGAAAGGTCTATGGTTAGTAACTTTAATGGGACAGGGAGAGTTAAAGTAAGTGATGAGGGGGTAGGGGGGAAGGGGGTGAGCTAGGATCCCAGTGTGTCAGTGCTCCAGTTCCCCCGGCAGTCTAAGCCTATAGCAGCATAACTAAGAGCTGGTCCAAGCCTGATCCAGCTTGGTCTTGCCCTGCCTTGGTCTTGGTCTTGGTGCACTCTGGTCTCGGACATGTCTTTGTCTTGGTTAATGTGGTCTTGACTACAACACTACCCTCTGTGTTTCACCTTCCATGACCTTCAGAGGCATCCTTTATTGAAGCTGCTGAGTTAATTAGCACACCTCAGAGGAGATGGTGACACATAGTGAGATGAAAAACAGTAACACGACCATGAATAAAAACCAAACACAGTCAGGACCTTCACACTTCAAACAAAAACAAAGACAAACAAACATTGTTGGTGTTATAGTTTGTTAGGAGTGTGAGTGTTTGTGTGCCTCAGCAAAAATCAGGCATAAAGAAAAGATTAAAATACTATAAAGTCAAACTTATTCATAAAGTGCAGCCCCAGCGCCTTTATAAGGACCCTGTGAAAAGTGTTCATACATCATTTAAACATTTATGTAATTGTTAATAGAGCAAACACAAATGTCAAACTTTTATTGTCTTGTAAAAATATCTGCTGATTTTAAATCTGATGCAGCAGCACGTTTCAATCAGTCGGTACAGAGACATGTTTCCTGTTCATCAGCTCTTCTTTAATTAACAACACTCTGTAAACGTTGGTGAACCCAGGAGACCAGGTTCTGGACTTGAAAGTCAAATGTTGTCCCATTCTTGCCTGATAGAGGATTTCTGCAGGCAGACCAGTTCAGCACCTGGACTCTTCTACTACAGAGCCATGCTGTTGTAATCCGTGCAGAATGTGGTTTGGTGTTGTCTTGCTGAAATCTGTAAGGTCTTCCTGAAGACGTCATGGTCTGGATGGCAGCATATGTTGCTCCTAAACCTGTAGATATAGTTCAGCATCAATGGAGCCTTCACAGATGTGGAAGCTACCCATGCCATGGACTCTTATGATCCCCATACCATCAGGAACGCTGGCTTTGAACTGTGAGCTGATAACAAGCTGGGTGGTCCCTCTCCTCTTTAGAGCGGAGGACACAGCGTCCATGATTTCCAAAAAGAATGTCCGATTTTGATTCATCAGACCACAGGACAGTTCTCCACTTCCCCTCAGTCCATCTTAGCTCAGGTCCAGAGAAGTCTCTGTGGTTCTGGATCAGGTTTATATATGGTTTCCTCTTTTCCTGGTTCAGTTTGAACCTGATACTGGAGTAGGATTATCAAACAAGTGTATGTTTCCTGTTGAAGTTTCAGACGGAGAAACTCTGCAACCAGGGCTCTGCTAGCTAAAAGAGCTAAATGTCTATGAACAGGATCTGATGATTATGTCACTGTTTAAACGCTTCTCTGCTCTTTGAGGACTAAAGAGTTAAACCGTGTGCATATTTACGTTATTGAGACACTGGAGCTCACATCGTGACACCGGGGCTGTGGCGGTCACGTTAAACCGATAAAGTAGATCTGTATTCATTCATTCACTTCAACAACACATGAGACACATCTTTACCACAGAGGGTGATGGTGTTCATGGGAAATGTAGTCTGCATTCTAGAAAAAGCACTACTGACTTCATCCAGACGCAGTGCCAGATTCAACACACCAGGAAAACTCCTCACTGTGCCTTTAAGATCATAAAATGATGAGCAGTAAAGATGATGAAGGGATGGTGGAGTCAAATAAGTGATCAAGAGTTAAAAAATGACATTTTGAGACCTTCCTTTATTTGACTTTCTTCAGGTTTTAAAAGGCTCCTGCTGAGAAACTGAAGTCACTCGACAGTAATAGTTTTCATGAGAAGTAAACAAGCTCAATCAATCATACCGGCCTTATAGAACAGGAATTACCCGTCATCAAAACCAGTGAGCCAGTCTTCAAGAATGTGACCACGTCATTTCTCCAACGGCTGAAACTGACTGTGATGAAACCACACGGTTATATATACATCACCTGGTTTTCACACCCACTAGCTTTAAACGCGTATTGAATTAAAGCTCCATTAGGGATTGTGAATTATGTGACTAAGCTGGGCAGTGCAGAGTGAATACATTAACAGCAGTATGAAGTAAGGGCTAAAGTATCGTGAGCGGGTTGTTACAGCAGATTAAAACAAGTCTCTGACACGAGAAGTGGAGGTCAATCAATCAATCAATCAATCTTTATTTGTTTGGCGCCAAATCAGAACAAACGTCACCTCAAGACGCTTTTACAAACAGAGCAGGTCTAGACCACTCTATGTCAAATAATGAACAGAGACCCAACACCAAGACAGGATAAGACTCAGTCTGACCCCACCTTAATCCACCATGAGCATTGCACCTCACAGTATTTAGCTAGTTACAGCGGAGAGGACAAACTTCCTTTAACAGGCAGAAACCTCGAGCAGAACCAGACTCATGTTAGACAGACATCTGCCTCGACCGAGTTGGGTCTGGAAAGAGGGATAGAGGAGAATAAGAGAGAGAGGGAGGTCCTGCTCACCCTGAGGGGCTCCTCCTCTTTAACAACCCACTCACCTTACATTGTCCGGCTTATTATCCGGCTGAGGACATAAAGAACCTGATTTGAACCTGATGATCAGAACATAGATTTACAGATTAATTATTCTTTTTAATTTTCAAATAATGCTCTGCTAAATTGTTATCATAATTCAAATTAAATAGAAACATTCAAAAATTAAAATGCAGGCTTGTCCCCTGGCCTGGGTCTCCCGCGGCGGGTTGGGTCCTTCGGTCTGACTGCTCTCGCGGCCCGGGTGCCGAGCCGTACCGCTCGGCTGGTCTGACCCAAGTGGTTTCATCTGCACCAGTGGTGGTCTTGTTACACAAATAGAACACAGCACGGCGGCAACCCTCTGCGACCCAAGCTTCAGTAATGATTGTGGACACTAAGGGTTGCTTAATCATTAGGATCACCCCACGGATTTTTTTTTTTGGCATCATGGTGAGATGGTCCCTCTCCATCTAAGTGTGTTAGGTCTCTCTCTCCTTCTCTCTCCCTGTCCCTTTGTATACCCTTATGTAATCTTTCTTTCACTTTCTCTTATTTTTTTTATTTTTTTTGGCCCACCTAGGTGTGCACGCCCTCTTTTACAGAACATGATATTAGCTGTCAATAAAAGATAGGCCAGAGTTCTAAGAGGGATGGTGATGGTTGCATGCACACAGTCACAAGCACAGAAGAAAAAGGTTTTCTTTCTTTTCTTTTGCTGCAAGAATAAATTGCATGAATATTTGACAGTTTGTGACAAACATGACACAAACCAGAAATATATATGCAGACAAGAGGAAAGAAAAAAAAATAAAAAAAAATTAAATTAAATTAAAAAAAATTAAAATGCATTCTCAGAAATGCTTTATAATTGTCAGAACGAATATGAATTTTTTTTACTCAAACATAAAATGGAAAAGCAATCCTTCCTTTTTCATTGTAACTTTCACTTTCAAGTTTGCACATTTTACAACACAATTGAAATGAAAACGAAAAGGACATTGCTTTTTCGTTTTCATATCTGCCCTGCTTAATCTGTCACAATGTTCAAACCAACTCGAACATGAAATTGCAAAGAAGGAGAGATGAGATTCACTCATTCTGACTGAGGTGTTCATGCAAAGCTTTTTTATTCTGCTGGGCTTTAAAGCCGTTTATAATCTGAATATTGGGATCCATGTAAACGCAGTTACTAATAGGAAACACATAACTTTGAGTCTTGCACACTGTCTGTAGTCTCAAAATGATCCTCCCTCCTTGTCCTTCAGCGTTTCCTGATTTATGAAGAACTCTGTAAAGAAACAAACTCACTCTGTAACACAGATACTTGAATATTCAGCTGCCACAGAGACTTCTAAACAAGAACCAACAACAGAAATGAAACCTGTGTTTGTCTGTCTGTTTGTCAGGACCCGACGTACCTGGAGAAAAGGGACCGGTGTGAGTACCTGAAGAGCAAACTGTCTCACATCAAACAGAAGATCCAGGAGTACAACAAGGTCGCAGACTGGAACGATGACGACCACTGAACACAACCACTGTTTAACATGAACACACCTTCATTTCATATACACACACACACACACACACACACACACACACACACACACACACACACACACACACACACACACACACACACACATTATGTCTGGAAGAGAACATGGGACTGAACTCAGGGAGACGACAGGTGTCTCTCTGGTCGTGGATGTGCTGTAGTCTCATGAGAGCAGGAGGCGTTCAGGTGTCAGCAGACCTTCACTGAGTTTCAACTCAGAGGTGATGAAGGTGTGAGGAGTTGCACTGTGGAGGTTATAAGAACATGTTTACCGTTGGCTGTTTTTGTATAAACTTTCTCTTTTTATCTGTGAGGCACATTATGAACTCTGTCATGTTAGTAAAGTCACAGAGTGGAATCTGACTAATGGGTGTTTTAGGAATGTTTTAATCCCTCAGCCTTTTTGTACAGCGACATGTTTGATGTGCATGTTAATGTTCAGCATCATAACTGTGAGTCCAATGATTTATGCCAATGAAGCACATTTTATACAGACTTCTTGTGTTGGTCTCTTTTTGTCTTTAGCAGAGTAGCTGATGGATTCTTAGTGGTCATGATGGAGCAGAGCAGGAATTCAGGACAAATTTAAACATGAATCATTGAGCTTCGTTTTATTTCTGCTTCCTGATTCTCCAGACATCAGAGTGTGCGTTCACCAGAGTCTCTCTGTGGTTGTTGCAGTCGAGGTTTCCTTCTTTTGAACAAGTTGTAATGTTTTTGGATTATTATGCAGCATCTGTGAGTGACAGCCAATCAATCAGAAGTCATTTATAAAGCTCTTTTCATACAATGACATTGTAACACAAACATAAAAACACAATATATGCATCAATAATAAGAAAAACGGTGAAAATAAAATAAATAAATAAATGAAAAATAAAACACATTTCTAAGATAATAAAACACTAAAATATTGAACCATCAAAAGAAAACAAGATGCTTTACTTAAAATAAATAAACATATAAAACACATTTCTAAGATAATAAAACACTAAAATATTAAACCATTAAAGAAAATAAGATGCTAACCTTAAAATAAATTAACTGAATTAAAAACATCAAATAAAAAGGGACTAAAATTTGAACTAGATAATAAATAAACAAATAAATAAAGTAAGGTGAAATAAAGAATAACTGTATAAGAATAACTAGTAGATAGATAGATAGATAGATAGATAGATAGATAGATAGATAGATAGATAGATAGATCTTTATTTGTCCTTAATAAGGAGATTTGTTGCCACAGTCTGTACAGGAATACATGTATGAACACAATATCCATAACCATCCACCCAGCCTCACAGCAATGGTGCCCCGCATCCCACAAATATACACACCGAACACATATGAACACACTGGACACAAATATGCACACCGGACACATATAAACACACCGAACACATTACAGTGGCATTCTGTTTAGCAGTGCTATGGCCGATGGGACGAAGCTTCTGCCAAACCGGGCTCGCCTACAGTAAGGGGATCTGTACCTGCGACCGGAGGGGAGTAGTGTGAAGACCGAGTAGAGGGGGTGTTGGGGGTCCAGTGTTATAGTGCGTGCTCTGCGTATGATGGCTCTGTTGTTGAGGTCAGACAGGTTGGGTGGGTAGTAACCCGGCAGAGCGAGCTTCCTGTCCTCTGATGTCACCTCCTGTGACAGCATCATTTCTGAGTCAGTACATAATAGTTTCTGATGATTGGATGAAACTAAATTAAATTGCTGATGTGCTTAATTTTCACCGTGCATGTCAATCAATCAATCTTTATTTATAAAGCACCAAATCACAACAAACGTTCTCCTCAGACTCTTTCCAAACAAAGCAGGTCTAGACCGTACTCTATGTTCTATTATTAACTAAGACCCAACATCAAGACAGGATCAGATCCATTCCCATCTTACAGACAGGACTCAGTCTGATCTCATCTTAATCCACCATGAGCAGAGCACTTTGCAGCATTTAGCAAGTTACAGTGGCAAGGACAAACTTCCTTTAACAGGCAGAAACCTCCAGCAGGACCAGACTCATGTTAGACACAGTCTGCCTCCATCCATGTCAATGCTATCCAAACATGCACAGAATAAAGTAAATGTTATCCTGTACCTCTGAGTACATCAGGTGTTGCTAAAGAAAAAAACCCATTATGAACGCACCTGGGGACTGATACAAGTGACAGAGTCTCTGATTGGTTTAGAAACATGAATGAATGATCACAAGACTTGAAGCTCTGGATTATATGATGGATGTTTACAGAGACACTACAGGTTTATATGGAGCTCAGAGGAGCAGCCGTCTGAAGACAGTCCCCAGAGAAGACTCAACAAATAATAATAATAATACCTAAGTTTTATATAGCGCTTTTCAAGAACTCAAAGACGCTTTACAAGAGAGACAATAAATAAATACAATAAAGACATATAAGACAAGCAGACGACAAGGGAAGAGGTGGAATAATGAATGTGTGGGGAATGCCTGTTTGAAAAGGTAAGTTTTTAACTGTTTCTTAAATGAATGAAGTGAGTCAGAAGCACGGATGTGTGGGGGGAGAGAGTTCCAGAGGGTGGGGGCGGCTATGGCAAAGGCCCGGTCCCCCAAGGTACGGTGCTTGGATTTAGTGATGGGAGTGAGGAGGTTGGAGTCAGAGGATCGGAGGCGGCGGGAGGGGTGGTAGTACTGGAACAAACCCTCATGATATTTAGACATCCCAGCTGACCTGAGAGAATCAACAGTTCAACTATGAGAGGCTGTTTGTCACTTCACACCATGGAGGGAATATTGTGTTTGACCAAATCTGCTGGAGAGTTTCAGGGACGGGCCAAAGTGACGTGGATTTGCTGAAACACAATCTCCACAGAGAGACTAATTCACAAATGTTGAACCAGTTTGTAACATGGATGATATTTATAGATCAGTTTATTAAAGAAACTATCACATCAGATACATGTTTCCCTGGGGAACCAGCGTTTGGAGTTCACTTTTAGGAAATTAAAATTTGCAATCCTTAAGAATCAGAATCAGACTCTTGACTTAATGAAAGTTTACACAAATAAGAATCTGGTCCCAATGCTTTGATTCAATAATTCAAAACAATAACAACAAGATATTTAAAAATATATATATGTATTAACTGGTATTTATTCTGAAAATCATCTGAGATTAGTCAGACCTCTGACTTTTTATTTTTGTTACTAGTTTATTTTTTCTAAATATTTTGTAAATATATTGTAAATTTACTTCTTCAGATATGCTAATTTACTCTTTTAATTGCTAATATTTTTTAATAATGACTATTTGATATGCTCTTGTTTACTCTTCACTGTTTTGCACTGTCTACTTTGCTGCTGTAACACTTTAAATGTCCCCGTTGTGGGACGAGTAAAGGCATGTCTTATCTTAAATATTTTATTTTATGAATTTTATGACAATCTAAAATTTTCTTAGATTTGTTTTTCTAAGAATTCAGACATTTATTTTACAATTTGGTAAATTTTCTGAGAGCTTTGTAATTATTTATTTTGATACAATAAAATGAGGATCTCACCTTCTTCTATGAGGATTCTAAGTTCTCTGGACCTGACTTTGTTTCCAAGACTTAAATCTATTTTCTTGGACCTCTGACTTGTTTTACTATTTTCTTCAAAGTCTTAAGTTCAGGTCTCTCCCTCAAAGAGTTTCCAGTGATTATAACTCAGGGGGATTTTTTTCTGTTTTCTTGATGTTTTAGATTCTGACTCTGTTTTCTGAGATTGAAGTCAGAATCCTGAAGAAGGTTTGTGGCCTTCTTTTTCAGCACTGCATACACGATGTGTATCAGCAGAAGGTAAAGGGGAATTCATGAGTAGTTTTGTCCAGAAGAGTCATGGCTTCCTGCTGATTTTCAGGAACAGTTCAGGAACAGGGAACCTGACCTCATGCTGTTGCTCCGTGTCACTGCACCCCTGTGTCAGCTCTTAAAATGGCGGCTGCTGTTCCTGTGTTGTTCCTGTAGTTCACAGCCTGGAGGACAGGTTTTACCCAGCTCAGGTGTGTTTGTGTCTTTTTTACAGGTGTCAGGTTTTGCAGCACTGGAGGCGTTTTCTTGTTGATCCTACTCAGTAAGACTGAAGCAGCATGACAGCTTCTCATGCCTCAGGTTACCTGAGAACATACAAAAGCTTCTCCCTGTTTTTAACATTTGAATCTAAATCAGCAAAAAGAACAAAATGAACACTGGAAACAGGAGGTTAACTTACAGAGTTTGAAGATGTTGATAAAGTATGACAGCGTTGTCACTTCTTGATTTGTAAATTAATCATGTCTTACATAATGGTGAGCCATCTTCTTCTTCATGTTTAATTAATGACTCCTGAAATATTAAACACAGGTACATAACTACATAGCTCTTCAAACTTTGACCAAGGCTTTTCTTCTTTGTTCTCTTTTTATATTTCATGTTGTTGAACATGAGCAGAGAACAAGTGAGAACCAGGACTTCACCATAAATCATTCAAAGAGCCTGGTTTATACTTCTGTGTCAAATCAGCACCGTAGCCTACAGCGTACGTCCGTGTAGTCCTGTTCCAACACAGAAGCCTACCACAAATTTCCCCCCAGGGACAATAAAGTTTATCTTATCTTATCTTATCTTATCTTATCTTATGTAGCCTGACCTGCACTCCTCCGAAATATAACTGTGTAATCGCCGAAAATTGCCCGTAGATTTCTCCTCCGTCTCCTCTCTATTCTTTTTTTTTTATTCATATTTTGCAGCATCTTTGCCTTTTTTGAAAGGACAGTTGAAGAGAGACAGGACATGTGGGGAGCAGAGGGTAACAAATGTTCAAGGCCGGGAGTCGCACCAATGAGGGCTATAACCTCTGTATATGGGGCGCAAGCTTAAACCGCTAGGTCAATGGCGCCTCCTCCTCTCTAATAATTTCTGTTTTATCAACAGCAACATTTATCAGCTCCAATTTAACATGAAAAGCCAAAGTCTCCATAGTTCACTGTGCACAAGCAGCGACTTGAAACAGGTACTGCAGAACAAGTAGTTCTGTAGTACTCATGTCCGTGTGGGCAACACGACGTAGAGTCGACACAGAAGTATAAACCAGGCTTAACAGGGGCATAAATAGTGGCTCTGTGGGTCATAAACAGACATCAGTGTGAGTTTCAGTCTGTTTCATAACCCGCTCCAAACCCCACACAGGAGCTTCAGATGAACTGTGCTCAATATGGAGCATCTGGAGGGAACTAAGCATGTTTGCTCAGGGGGAACATGCAGACAAACCAAAAACCTTATCACTGTGAGGAAACAGCACCACCAACTACACCATCCACTGCACCGCCTACTGCACCACCTACTGCACCATCTACTGCACAACCCACTGCAATGCCTACAGCACCACCACCTGCACCATCCACTGCACCACCTACTGCACCACCCACTGCACCACCACCTGCACCATCCACTGCACCATCCACTGCACCATTCATTGCACCATTCATTGCACTGCCCACTGTACAGTCTACAGCAGGGGTTCCTGAACTTTTCAGCCCGCGACCCCAAAATATAGGTGCCAAAGACTCATGACCCCCCCTGTCCCTCAAAGTGATTTAATGTGTCTTTATTTAGCTGGTCTGCAGAAAATGACCCTACCTATATGAGCATGTGTCTGTGTTTCCTGTGCTTTATGAATGAACCTGCTGCTACTGATGCTTTTGATAATTAACTGTTCACTAACCCTAAACTTAGGAGTCATCTGGAAACAAAGAAAGGCAGAAAACTCATTACACTTTATATTTTCAAGGTTTTATTTCAAGTTTAGCTACTATTATTAGTGTCGATATTTTTGTTGTTTTATTTTTCCATCCATCCATTGTCTTGACCACTTATCCCGTTAGGGGTCACGGGGGGCTGGAAGGCAGTGGACACCCTGGACAGGTAGCCTGCCTATGAGCTAACACAGAGAGACAGACAACCATTCACGCACACACTCACACTTACGGGCAATTTAGAGTGATCAATCAAACTGGAGAGCATGTTTTTGGACTATTTTTAGATAATAAAAAAATTCTGGAAGACATCTCACGACCCCCCATGTGTGTCTTGCAACCCTCCAGAGGGTCCCGACCCACCTGGTCTACTGCACCAATCACTACACCATCAACCGCACCACCCGCTGCGCTGATGGGTAGCCCAGCTTGAAAAATGCTAAATACATTTTAATGTTCCACAAGATATCTATTTGTTGGTATAATTTATTTCATGGAAACAAAAATGTTGAAATTATTCACCCTCTTTAAATTCTCTGTTTTATTTTTGCATTTTTTAAATAAAAGGTGTTTAATTTGTCACTGAATATGTCTTACATCCTTTGAAAATGTTATTACAGGGGCACTGGTTGGCCTAGTGATCTATGCGCCCCACAAACAGAGGCCATAGGCTGTTTCCGAAATCGCCTACTATACTAGCAGTACATACTGATATGTCCAAAATTCAGTATGTAGTAAGTAGTATGTGAACAAGAGCAAAATCTGCAGTATGCCAAAACTCCCCGGATGTCTACTGATTCGGGAAAATATCTCAGTGTGCATCGGACCAGTCTTCCTCGCGTACTGTTTCCCATAATGCACAGCGCTCGTTCTGCTTTTTCTTTTTCCTCATTTTTTGACGGGAGGAAATCCGTTTTTGGGTGCTGTGAAAGTTATCAAATTACATATAAACTACTTCCTAACTTTTTAAATCATAAATGGATGCTAAATAAGCATTTTATTTATCGGCTTCGCCGTTGTTTACTTCCGCTTTCCGAAACCGGAAATCCAGCGAAGTCTGGCTCAGCATGCCGCATGACAGATCGGACAGAACAGTCATACTACATACTAAATTCAAATGCAGTATGTAGTAGGCAATACCTACTGACTACTACATTAGTAAGTAGTATGTAGCAGGCCGTTTCGGAAACAGCCATAGTCCTCGTCACAGAGGTCGCCGGATCAACTCCCAGCCAAGACCATGTGCTGCATGTCTTCCCCAAGCGGCAACCTCCAGTCTAGAAATATGAGTCCAATGTGGAAGTGCTAAAAACTGCAATTCATCGAGGATCCGCTTGAGGCTGGCTCCAGAAGTACCAGGAACGACATACCCATTCAAAGAGACAAGCAATTTCGAAGATATTGAGATTATGAGTCTTCCAATGAGAGGCACAGCTGACTTGATTGACAGGCGGGAACACTGTAGCTGTTGGCTAGGAGGCTCAAAGCCCGCCTCTTTACGTCACATTCACTCAACAGCAGCAATATGGCTGTCGCCGACGATTGGCCTCAAAACAGCGCTTCAGAAACAGATGGGTGATGTCACGGATACTACGTCCATTATTTATACAGTCTATGCTCTTCCCCCACTTTCTGCTCCACTCCCCATGTTTCCTGTCTCTCTTCAGCTGTTCTGTCATAAAGACAAAAATGCCCAAAGAATATAACTTAAAAAAAATGAAAAAAAAAGGTTATTACACATCATCTGAAATTTGAGATGGGTCTGAGTTTCTGTTTTTTTTTTACCTATTGTAATGTAGAAATAGAGCTAAAGTTAACAAATAATCACCTTGTAAAATAACCATTTTTAGAATAAAGATGTGAATTAATTTACTAAAACCCTGTGTTCATCCATTAAGGAGAATAAAAACCCCTGATTGAACACCTCACTATAAATAGAAGAGGTGGAACCTGGTGAAAGTGTTGTCCATCCCTCTTCAGTAAACACCTGTCTGCACTGAAACTGCTCACCTGCTGTGACAGAGCGACCCGTGCTGAGGAAGAGTGAACCATAAACCTGTCTTCGCTTTGTCTTCTAATTGCTCTGAGAGCTGCAGCAGGAGAGGAAGAGACAGGTTTGTCCTGTATGACCTGAGGAGGAGGAGGGGGAGGAGGGGGAGGAGACCACGTGACCAGCACACACCTGTGGGCGCGTCCTTGTGTACTACCTGAGCTTTGACGCGCGCAGTGTGTTGTTTGCGTTCATCACGGGAGAGTCAGTGTCAGCTTCTGTCCGGATATCACGGTTCATCATCGAGGTGAGTCTGTTTAAAACCTTTCAAACATCAGGTACACTGCAGGGGGGGGGGGACGGGAGGGGATGACACACACGTCGACTCACCTGTGCGCGTGTTCATTTACATCTTTAGCTTTAAATTAACCGAAGAAGAGTGGGTTAAAGCATTCATGAGGGAATACAACGAGTTCACAGGGGTTTTCTCCTGAAGCATGAGGAGAGGTCAGCTCAACATGTCTGATCATATCTGTGAAAGCTTTTATGGTTCTCCTCTTCTTCTCTTTGAGTTTCTGTCATCATTTAAACTCTGGATCTGAAGATGAACCCTGTGAGGTCATATCAGGCTTTAAAAGGAGAATATTTACATCCATCCTCATGGTGGACCTTCTAGTCTTCAGTTTCAGTGTGAAACCAGCGAACCCAGATCTCCCTCTCGGTCTGAGACTTATCAGCTGATCGGGTTTGAAACAGGCAGTCTCGGTTGTTGTGCTAGTATCTCCCCACCCACTACCTGCTGCTGCTTTGTTTCACCACAAACACACCTGAGGACCAGAGAGAGGGAGGGAGAGAGAGAGAGAGAGAGAGAGAGAGAGAGAGAGAGAGAGAGAGAGAGGCAGAGAGAGGCAAAGAGAGGCAGAGAGAGGCAGAGAGAGAGAGAGAGAGAGAGAGAGGCAGAGAGAGGCAAAGAGAGGCAGAGAGAGAGGCAGAGAGAGAGAGAGAGAGAGAGAGAGAGAGGGAAAGAGAGAGAGTTTGTTTTCTATCCACCATGTTGTAGTTTTCTGTCCACATTAACCCTCACAGGTTATCAGCAGATTAACTTTTAAACGTGAACTAAAAACCTTTTTATTCAGTCTGGCTTTTATGTTGGGTTTAACAATTTTATTACTTACTTTTACTGTTATATTGATTTAAATGTTGCTTTATTATCTTATTATTTTTAACTGGTTATTTTAATTAATTAATTAATTAATCAATTATTTTATTTTAATTTATCTGCTCAGTTTTACTGATATTTGTATCCTTAATTTTATGATATGAATAATGATTATCTCTGGGATCATGAAGCGATAACAGCTTTAGATTTAGCTTACTGTCACATCACCTGTTCACATCTTCTGTTGTCTCTGTGTTGTTGTTTTCCTTGATTTGCTCAAAGGACAGCTATGGTTATGTGATTCCTATGAGATTAATTCTACTCAACCTCACTTAAAGCTGCTGTGAGGAACTTTTGATTTATATCAGTTTTGGTGACCCCTTGTGGACAAAGTGATACCTCTTATCTCTTGTTCTGTACGCGAAAAAGTAGTGTTTTCAACAAAACTCACCCTAGTGTATTTTAACAGCCAGATTTATCACTCAATGTGATTATTTGCCAAAAAAGGGTGTTTCTAAAGCCAAATGTCAATCATGTGGTCTGACACCTACCCCCTCTGAGTGGTTTAAGGCATTAAAAATGACAACAGAGAAGGTATCAGTGTTGTTGTTTATGGTTTGTTTGCTTTTGAAGGTCATAAAGAGGCATCAGTGTTGGTTTCAGTCTGTTTCTCAGCTGGTGAAAAACTCCTCATAGTCAGGGTTCCCATGCGTCCTGGAAAACCTGGAAAACCTGGAAAATAGTTGACTAGTTTTTCAGTACTGGAATACACCTGGAAAATGGGAGAACAAGTAAAATGTCCTGGAAAATCACAGATTGTCCTGTAAAATTATTCCAACATGACTGCGTGCGACCTGACAAAGTTAAAAAAACACATCTCCATTCAACATTTGTGGCCATTTATTGTCATTTAGTTCTATTTAGGTAAATTTATGCACTGATCCTCTGATTATTATTATTTATTTATTTCAGTAAGGCAGCTTCCAGAGTCCTTTGCTGGCTCTTTTGTTTTTTTCTCAGCTAATTTTATATTTTTTGAGAAAATAGAAAGCTGAGATGAGAGTTGCCCATCATTGTTACTTGGTTGCACTAATAAAGTGAAGTGCTGTTCATCTGTGGTTGCATTATTCTATAATCAATTTGCTATCATTTTTAAGCATGTAAGAGATGATTTCATGGATAGCCATAGACTTTCAATGTAGACTTCCACTGAGAGGAACATATTAGATTATTTAGGAACTAAATTAGGAACTTAATTTAGACTGTCATACCAGCTTGATAATCACTGAAAATGTCCTTGAAATGTCCTGGAAAATGATCTCTGGAAAAAAGTGGGAACCCTGATAGTGCCTTTAACTTTATTTATAGAGCACCTTTCATACAAACAAGTATGCAGCCCAAAGAACAGAGAGACAGAAAACAACACAAATAGTAAAATAATAAAAGGCGTAATTATAAATAAAAAAACTTAAGATAATAAATAAATTCAATACATTGAAATAAATAAAATAAGTAAGAGTAGAAAGAAAAGTTAAAAAGATCCGATAAATACAAGAAATAAATACGATAAACTGATAATAAATAAATGATCTCAAAGTGTTGAAAGCTGGCTTCCTCTTAAAAAGATTATTCAAAACAAGATTCATATCTTTGGATACAGTTTTTGTAAATAAAAAAAAATTCTGCTCTGTTTTTCTGAATTAATGACATCTATAGTAAAATCCCAAGAGCACATCAATGCCACACAAGGAAGCTAACATGCCCAGTGTTCAGTTTAATCCAGGTTTATTTTGCTTTGGGTTTAAGACAGGGGTGTCAAACATGCGGCCCGCGGGCCAAAACCGGCCCGCCAGAGGTTCCATACCGGCCCGCGGAATAACTTTGCAAAATGAAAGGGTTACATAGAAGACATTAAGACTGCAATTTTTCAATAAAAGTAACTGCGATTTCAGATTTGTCCTCTACGGGTCGCATTAAATTATATTGTTGACAGAGCGCACCTGAAAGCCGCTTTTTTTCCTGGGACTTTTTTCTTAAAGTGAGGAAATAGATTAGGCTACTTGCTGTTTGCATAATCCGGTTGAGCTTCATAAAGATAGAGCACTATAAGATGATCCACTAAATAGTCAACTTTACCTTCTTCATTATTATAATCTATCTTTTCTTTTGCTGTAAACATTACACTCGATGTCAGGTGAATGGGTAACCTGTGTGTTTGGTGTGTTCGCAGCAGGTTTCAGGGCTTTAAGAGTAAAATATTTGGCCCACTATGAGACTCATCATGGCAGAAAATACAAGAGTTTTTGTAGAAAGATAGTTCATCAAATGTGAACATTTTCAGAATGTGCTTGTACTTTTTTGCACTAAAACAAAGGGAAAATTTAGAGTTGTCATTATTTATAGGTTGTTATGTTGTGATTTTACTGGTCCGGCCCACTTCAGATCAACTTGGGCTGTATGTGGCCCCTGAACTGAAATGAGTTTGACACCCCTGGTTTAAGACATTGGGAGATACTCGTGTCTCTAAGTAACATAGATGGTATTATGATTAGCTTGTCAACTTTGCACAGGCGCCTGAGCACTCTGCAGCTTTTAAGACGTAAGGCCCGTTCTGAGAAAAACAGAGCAGAGTGTTTTTTAATTCAGAAAAACAAAACACTTTTCTCATAATTCTGACATAGTTAACGAGTTAATTCAGAAAAACAGAGCAGATTATTTTTTCTGATGTGAATGCAATACGCTTCAGTAAATTTAATATAGTAAAATTAATAAAATAAGTCAAAGTTAAAAAGCTGTCATGATATCTCAATGAGGAATCACTGGAGGTAAAATAAGATGTTAAAAATCAACACAGAAAATAAAATACATTTCTAACATTATAAAAAACTAAAAGATTAAAGCAGTACAAGAAGATGCTAAAACAGAAAAATAAAACAGAATAAAATATATTCTGAGGTAATCTCTTATTTTTTTATTTTTTTATTTAACCTTTATTTAACCAGATAAGTCCCATTGAGATCAAGACCTCATTTTCAAGGGCAACCTGGCCAAGAGGTCAGCAGCACACGTCAGAATAAATGGCACAACTCAAAAACATGAGTTTTTGTTTTTCTAAAAATCATCATATGATAAGGTCTCATTAATAACTACATAAATAATGAAATAATCCACCATCAATGAAAACTGAATAAATAATTAATGTGAAGCTATAATAATTTAAAATAAGACGGTATATACTTTAAAAAGTGACTGCAATTTGAACTATATAATAAATAAATGAAGTAAGATGGAATGATGGATTGATGATACTGTGTTATATGAAGGAGAGCTGCTTTCATTGATACAATGCTAACCAGCTGTGCCATCTTTAAAGCTTCTTTACACCATGGAGACATCTGAACATGATTTAACCAGCACCTCTCTGTTTTTATTTTGCAGGTTTAGTTCCAGTTTCATTTCATCATGCCGAGCAACAGGCGCAGCACACCTCCGTACTTCAACAATGGCGGCAAACAGTGAGTTCAATCCTTTCCCTCTCCTTTAGTCTACCTCTGAGACCCTATCCAGTGAGACCAGATCCTCAGCGCTCAGGTCTTCTTCTCATTTGTTCAACGTAAAGGGAGCAGCAACCCTAAACCACTGTTAGATCCCTTTGAACTGGATTATGATGTGACCACACCTCACAGTGTCACAGTCCAGACCTCGTGTGAGGAAACCTGAGCTCTCATGGTCCACATGCTGCTCGCAGAGATTTTGAATTGGATTTAAAGAAATACTGATAACAGCTAGGTCATTTGGATCATTTGGGTCTTTGTCTGATGTGCTTTTGATTTTTGCACGCTGTGCTGTAACAGTACCAGCACAGATACGTATATAACAGTCATTGAAGGGAAGACTTTTAGGTCCATGCATATTAAATCATAAAGGAGGAGGATTTTTAAACTGTTGTGCATTTTGAGAATGAAGTCAAAATATTTAAACTCTTCCCTGATCTTTGGATCTTATGATGGGCTATCCTCCACTTCATAATCTGACTTGTTTACTTTGTGTTTCAATCTCAGTACAAAAACATGACGAAGCCTCATCCAGGCCAATTTAAATCCCCCAGGGAGATTATTAATCCATCTCCAAGCTGTTCTTCTGAAGGGGCCAGTCTCACTTCTTTTGTAGGCCATAAATCAGAATCAGAAATACTTGATTTATCCCAGGGAGGGAAATTCAGTCATTACAGTTGCTCTATAAACAATCAGTTATACAAATACAATAATAAGCTCTGTAGAAAATAAATACATGGTTGAAGTCCCTGGAGATCAGGGAGAGGGCACTCTGGTGGTCTGTCTGGAGATCAGGAGGAGGGCATTCTGGTGGTCTGTCTGGAGATCAGGAAGAGGGCATTCTGGTGGTCTGTCTGGAGATCAGGTAGAGGGCACTCTGGTGGTCTGTCTGGAGATCAGGGAGAGGGCACTCTGGTGGTCTGTCTGGAGATCAGGGAGAGGGCACTCTGGTGGTCTGTCTGGAGATCAGGAAGAGGGCACTCTGGTGGTCTGTCTGGAGATGAGGAAGAGGGTACTCTGGTGGTCTGTCTGGAGATCAGGGAGAGGGCACTCTGTTGGTCTGTCTGGAGATCAGGAAGAGGGCACTCTGGTGGTCTGTCTGGAGTTCAGGAAGAGGGCACTCTGGTGGTCTGTCTGGAGATCAGGAAGAGGGCACTCTGGTGGTCTGTCTGGAAATCAGGAAGAGGGCACTCTGGTGGTCTGTCTGGAGATCAGGAAGAGGGCACTCTGGTGGTCTGTCTGGAGATCAGGGAGAGGGCACTCTGGTGGTCTGTCTGGAGATCAGGAAGAGGGCACTCTGGTGGTCTGTCTGGAGATCAGGAAGAGGGCACTCTGGTGGTCTGTCTGGAGATCAGGAAGAGGGCACTCTGGTCGTCTGTCTGGAGATCAGGAAGAGGGCACTGTGGTGGTCTGTCTGGAGATCAGGAAGAGGGCACTCTGGTGGTCTGTCTGGAGATCAGGAAGAGGGCACTCTGGTGCTCTGTCTGGAGATCAGGAAGAGGGCATTCTGGTGGTCTGTCTGGAGATCAGGAAGAGGGCACTCTAGTGGTCTGTCTGGAGATCGGGAAGAGGGCACTCTGGTGGTCTGTCTGGAGATCAGGAAGAGGGCACTCTGGTGGTCTGTCTGGAGATCAGGGAGAGGGCACTCTGGTGGTCTGTCTGGAGATGAGGAAGAGGGCACTCTGGTGGTCTGTCTGGAGATGAGGAAGAGGGCACTCTGGTGGTCTGTCTGGAGATGAGGAAGAGGGCACTCTGGTGGTCTGTCTGGAGATCAGGAAGAGGGCACTCTTGTGGTCTGTCTGGAGATCAGGGAGAGGGCACTCTGGTGGTCTGTCTGGAGATGAGGAAGAGGGCACTCTGGTGGTCTGTCTGGAGATCAGGAAGAGGGCCCTCTGGTGGTCTGTCTGGAGTTCAGGAAGAGGGCACTCTGGTGGTCTGTCTGGAGATCAGGAAGAGGGCACTCTGGTGGTCTGTCTGGAGATCAGGTAGAGGGCACTCTGGTGGTCTGTCTGGAGATCAGGTAGAGGGCACTCTGGTGGTCTGTCTGGAGATCAGGAAGAGGGCACTCTGGTGGTCTGTCTGGAGATCAGGAAGAGGGCACTCTGGTGGTCTGTCTGGAGATCAGGAAGAGGGCACTCTGGTGGTCTGTCTGGAGATCAGGAAGAGGGCACTCTGGTGGTCTGTCTGGAGATCAGGGAGAGGGCACTCTGGTGGTCTGTCTGGAGATCAGGGAGAGGACACTCTGGTGGTCTGTCTGGAGATCAGGGAGAGGGCACTCTGGTGGTCTGTCTGGAGATCAGGAAGAGGGCAGTCTGGTGGTCTGTCTGGAGATCAGGAAGAGGGCACTCTGGTGGTCTGTCTGGAGATCAGGTAGAGGGCACTCTGGTGGTCTGTCTGGAGATCAGGAAGAGGGCACTCTGGTGGTCTGTCTGGAGATCAGGAAGAGGGCACTCTGGTGGTCTGTCTGGAGTTCAGGAAGAGGGCACTCTGGTGGTCTGTCTGGAGATCAGGAAGAGGGCACTCTGGTGGTCTGTCTGGAGATCAGGAAGAGGGCACTCTGGTGGTCTGTCTGGAGATCAGGGAGAGGGCACTCTGGTGGTCTGTCTGGAGATCAGGGAGAGGGCACTCTGGTGGTCTGTCTGGAGATCAGGGAGAGGGCACTCTGGTGGTCTTTCTGGAGATCAGGAAGAGGGCACTCTGGTGGTCTGTCTGGAGATCGGGAAGAGGGCACTCTGGTGGTCTGTCTGGAGATCAGGAAGAGGGCACTCTGGTGGTCTGTCTGGAGATCAAGAAGAGGGCACTCTGGTGGTCTGTCTGGAGATCAGGAAGAGGGCACTCTGGTGGTCTGTCTGGAGATCAGGAAGAGGGCACTCTGGTGGTCTGTCTGGAGATCAGGAAGAGGGCACTCTGGTGGTCTGTCTGGAGATCAGGGAAAGGGCACTCTGGTGGTCTGTCTGGAGATCAGGAAGAGGGCAGTCTGGTGGTCTGTCTGGAGATCAGGAAGAGGGCACTCTGGTGGTCTGTCTGGAGATCAGGAAGAGGGCACTCTGGTGGTCTGTCTGGAGATGAGGAAGAGGGCACTCTGGTGGTCTGTCTGGAGATCAGGAAGAGGGCCCTCTGGTGGTCTGTCTGGAGATCAGGAAGAGGGCACTCTGGTGGTCTGTCTGGAGATCAGGAAGAGGGCACTCTGGTGGTCTGTCTGGAGATCAGGAAGAGGGCACTCTGGTGGTCTGTCTGGAGATCAGGAAGAGGGCACTCTGGTGGTCTGTCTGGAGATCAGGAAGAGGGCACTCTGGTGGTCTGTCTGGAGATCAGGAAGAGGGCACTCTGGTGGTCTGTCTGGAGATCAGGAAGAGGGCACTCTGGTGGTCTGTCTGGAGATCAGGAAGAGGGCACTCTGGTGGTCTGTCTGGAGATCAGGAAGAGGGCACTCTGGTGGTCTGTCTGGAGATCAGGAAGAGGGCACTCTGGTGGTCTGTCTGGAGATCAGGAAGAGGGCACTCTGGTGGTCTGTCTGGAGATCAGGAAGAGGGCACTCTGGTGGTCTGTCTGGAGATCAGGAAGAGGGCACTCTGGTGGTCTGTCTGGAGATCAGGAAGAGGGCACTCTGGTGGTCTGTCTGGAGATCAGGAAGAGGGCACTCTGGTGGTCTGTCTGGAGATCAGGAAGAGGGCACTCTGGTGGTCTGTCTGGAGATCAGGAAGAGGGCACTCTGGTGGTCTGTCTGGAGATCAGGAAGAGGGCACTCTGGTGGTCTGTCTGGAGATCAGGAAGAGGGCACTCTGGTGGTCTGTCTGGAGACCAGGAAGAGGGCACTCTGGTGGTCTGTCCGGAGTCTGGCTATGGCAGCGTTGAGAACGTTGGAGCTCTATGCCTCCTCTGCCTCCATGTGTCCTAAATCTCCAGAGTTCTGCTTCCTCTCACTGCATCAACACAGTGTGAAAGCAAGAACCTGAGACCCAGACCTGCAGCCAACAGGTCACAGGTGCACACGCTGAGAGGAGGCATGTTTATTTTGTATGGAGGTGACTCCAGACGTCTGTTCTCTGTGTTTCACTACAATGATTTGTGATTTGTTGTGCAGCCATCCCGGTATCAACAAAGATGAGGACAGTTTTTAATTTCTGTCTCCTCTCTGAGAGATTCAAGCTTCAAATGTCTGAAGCTGTTCACTTTAGAGTCCCATGATTATTGAACATTTCTTTCTACGTTGTCATTCAGTTAGAGGAAGATGTGAGGTGTCAGCTTTCATTGTGGTTGAACAGGATGGTCTGGCACCAGGTGTTTTGTGGGTGGAGATTTGAGCACTGGGGAGGTATTCGTTTTGTTTTGTTTTCTTGGATAGCATAGAGCAGAGGAAGAAACACGGACACCATCACTTTAAGTTTGAGGCAGCAAACGGGTTCAACCATTAGATTTGATTTACAGTTTGTGTGATGGATGAGTTCATATCAGAGCGACAGACTGACTCTGCATAAAACAAAGACCAGGACAGATGAACCTCAGGTGATCTGCCTCTCCGCTGAGATGACTTCTGTCTGTCAAACACTCCCAACACGAGGAAACACCATGGCTTTATGACACAGCATCAAGAAATAGCATCACAGTGAGCTCATGTGTTTTCTTATGACAGGTGAATCTATCATCTCTCACATGAGCAGAGCCGGAAGAACTCCTGGATTAGAGCTGGGAGATATTAAAAAAGATGTTATCAGGGTAATATATTTAAGTCGGTATCGATAATTATCACGATAAATATTAAATCATTATTTCATTTAAAGGTAAAGTCAGATTTTTGCTCCTGAGTGAAAGTTGAAGACAGTTTGTTAGTTTGTATCTGGATTTAGTTTCTGATGAACTTCTTGAATCCATCATTTCTGACGGTGCTAACAGGAAGCAGGTCTTTAATGGAAGATGAGATTTTTGTGAAGTTTTAGTTTGTAGATTCTTGTTTTTCTCAGGTTGAGGTCATTTCCATAATTTGATTAAAATTTACAACAAAGATATATCAAACTGTATTCTCCCCCCGCCCCACCTCTGTCCCTGTTTTGTTTTATTTACATGTTTTATTTTTTTAGTTTTCATCTTATGTAAAGCGTCTTTGAGTACTCAGAAAAGCGCTATATAAATTCTATGAATTATTATTATTTATTATTATTCTGTGTATCAGTTTATAGAGTATTGTTTGAGTTGTGCTCTCCCCTTTAAGGTTGCTAAGGGTTACAGGCAGAGTGATGTTGTTTCCCACAGTGCAGTGAATGCATCACGGTTATTCAGTGTTCAGTTGTCCTACGGTCGTGGTGGACATTAAAGGTGTTCACAGCAGAAGTTGTCTCTGTGCTCTTCCTTTACCCACATCCTGAAAGTAGATTTAATGAAGTGTATGAAGTTAGTAGTAGGGGTGTAATGATTCTTTTTAACAAGGATTTGATTCGTATCATGACTCGTGGTTGCCGATACGATTAAAGGACGATATTGGTTCATTTAGAACGATTCGATCCGAAACGATTCAGTGACTTGAAATCGATTCAGTAACTATTTAACCAAAAAATTCAACCAGTGGACTGTGAGATAAACACCCTGATACTGGACAGTCCTAGATTCCTTTTGTTGACATGATGTTTTTGTCCTGAGCCGAGTTTTGTCCTCGTCTCTGACTAAACATGCTGGAGAGGCCTGAGGCTTCTGCAGAGCTGATGTTACCTTGATGAACGCTGCAGCAGGTGCCTGGACGTCCGGCGCTGTGTGAATCCCATGGCGCCTTAGTAGGTGGTTGGATAAATTTGTGGTGTTGCCGTGGTAACTTTACTTGACCTTTACATGTCCTACAAACAGCGAGCGACTTATTTAGAACATCTCCTTCTTTGTAAAAGCCAAAGTGTTTCCACACGCTGGACTGCAATTGTGGCTTGATCATTTCTTGTTCTCCGGCTTCTCCTCTGCCATCCGCCATGCTATGTTTTGTTGTCTGCTGGCGTGTGGCGATGACGTCACAGACAGGCAGCCTGAATTGAGTAACGTTTAACATCTTTATCATTAAAAGTGTAAAAAAAAACACATCCATATAAAGTCTGCCGTGCTTAAATCCAATGTGTTATTTCCTAGTATGGATACAATCAATTTATTACCTTTAAAACGATGTTAGATCCATATATGTCGTCTGGAAGGCCAACTTGCCGAGCACAGATCGATGTAGTCGGATCATAGGAATATAAATGGATACATCGATGTAGTAGAGGAATCGTTACCCCACATCCCTTGTTAATAGTTAACACAGAGTCGACACAGTGTCATACTAACGACTCTGCTCTGAGCGGGTAGGTTTTGAGTTTTCTTCAGTGTTGCTGTCGCTCCTTTCAGCTGTGTTTACACTCCGCCCGAACGTCTTTAAGCCCCGCCTACCTCTAACCCTGCAACATGATTGGCTATTCAATGCCCTCTTCTTCTTCTGTCCAACATTAGGTGGCAACTAGCGTCTAAGGTTCATTAGCGCCGCCTCCCTTTCCAGTGGGCGGGTGTAATTACAGGTTTTAATATGTGTAATTTTATCGAACATTTGTTATATTTATATTGAGTAAAATTATATCACGGTAATTATTGTTATCAAATTATGGCCCAGCCCTATCCTGGACTACATGTTTCTGTGATGTTTCTATGTGTAGAAATGTTGGATCATTGTGTGTCGTGTGTTTATCGTACAAACTGGATCAAAAGATGTCAGATTTCTTTATTTATTGCGATATAATTTCACCAGGTTTATCTGTTTTTATGCTTTAAATAAATAAAGGCACACTAAGTAAAAATATCAGTGAAGGCAGGATGAAGCTTTTACTCTGCTGGGTGAAAAGACACGCAGTGAAAGTGAAACTATCCACAACATGTGTGGATTGTTGTCAGTGTGAGAGTTTCTATGTTCTCCTCATGTTGAGTTTTAAAATGTAAATCTCTGCACCCCCTAACCTTTGCTCCTCTTCCTCCTCCTCCTCTCCTGCAGTAAAAGCAGCAGACACAGACACAGCGAGCTCATGTCTAACCGCACCTTCTACTACCCCGGAGACGAGATACTGCACTACTACCGCTGGTCGTCTCCCCCGGGCGTGATGAAGATCCTCTCCATCATCATCATCATCATGTGTGTGGCCGTGTTTGCGTGCGTGGCCTCCACGCTGGCCTGGGACTACGACATGGGCCTGATGGGTCTGGGGGGTGGAGGACTGATCCCTGGTTATGGAGGGTACGGCGCCGGATCTTACGGCGCCGGATCTTACGGCAACTCGTACGGCGGCTCTTTTGGCGGCACGTACGGCAGCTCGTACGGCGGGGTCGGAGCTGGATCTGGTTCTTATAGTTATGGAGGGTCACAGATGGATCCAAGAGCCGGCAAAGGCTTCATCATCGCCATCTCCGGCATCACCTTCATTGCTGTGCTCATCATCTTCATTCTGGTGGTTTCGAGGCACAGCACGGCACAGAAGCCAAGCTTCTACGTGGCTGCCATCGCCATCAGTGCCATCCTGGCGTTACTCATGCTCATCGCCACCATCGTGTACCTGGTGGCCGTGAACCCGACCGCTCAGTCCACAGGGTCCATGTACTACAGTCAGATCCGTCAGCTGTGCGCCCAGTACCAGACCCAGACCCAGGCCCAGGGCATCTTCCTCAACCAGTACCTGTACCACTACTGCGTGGTGGAACCTCAGGAGGTATGACACGCTGCGCCGGGGTCTAGGGGTTTTGAGGTTTTGGGTTTTGGGGGTTTGGGGATCTGGGCTCTTTGTAGTCAGACTGTATAAACGTTCTTCTCTCCCCTCAGGCGATCGCCATCGTCCTGGGCTTCCTGGTGTTCTTGGCCCTCATCATCCTGCTGGTGTTCGCCGTGAAGACCCGCAACCAGATCAGGCGCTACGGCCCCGAGCGCATCCTGTGGGAGGAAGTGAAAGTCATCAATGATGGTACGCACAACAGCGTCGGAGAGTGGGTGAGTCAGCATGTGTGTGTGTGTGTGTGTTTTTGTGTGGTGAAATGTTTGCTTTAGAGCTACAGACTGGATTAGGATGACACACCTTCATCCATCAAGCTGAATCCAGATCAGGTACACGCAAGATTAAACCAACAGGTCCTCTTAAACTGGGTCAACGTTACAAACACCAGCTGTGCAGGTTTAAGTGTACGCAGGCTTTTTAGATTTCAACAGTTCTACAGATAACAGATAATCTATCTATCTATCTATCTATCTATCTATCTATCTATCTATCTATCTATCTATCTATCTATCTATCTATCTATCTATCTATCTATCAATGAGATAGGATCCCAGTTTATCAAAAAGGAAAGTTTGAAGCCTACTCTTAAAATTAGAGAGGGGCGCTCAAATTCCGTGGAAACTGAGAGATCGTCAAAGCTGCTTTAAAACAAATGTTAATGTTCTGCTCCTTCTTGGAGGGGAGCGAGTTTATGCCTCAGGTGAAGAGGGGAGTATCTCAGGGTCTTATTCAGGATCAGAAGGCTGACAGACGCGTTGTGCAGCATCAGCAGTTATGTGTGCGTTTCACTGAACCGAGAGGGAGCTGAGCCTGAGGGTAAAGCATTCAATCTACGCTCCAACCCTCGCCTCGGGTCATGAGCTGTGGGTCCTGACTGAAGGAATGAGATCTGAGATACAAACAGCTTCCTCTGCAGAGCGTCTCTGCTCAGAGTACAGTCATTACTCCTCTGCATCAAAAGCAGCCACTCCAGATGGTTCTTGTGTGTCCTTTTTGGAAGGAGACCCGGGGTAGACCTAGAGCTCGCTGTAAGAATGAGATCCTGTCTGGGTACGCCTCAAGATACCCCAGGAGGAGCTGGATAAGGGATGTTTGGGGCGACATGCTTATCCAGCTGGCCCTGAGTGTCATGCACACACAGAACCAAGTCCACATGCACACACAGAACCAAGTCCACATGCACCGAAGGACAGATGTCAGCGTGAGGAGGCTCATAGGGACCAGCAACACCTGCAGTTGGAAGTTCAGTGCCTTGCCTCTCCTGCTACCAGCTCAGTGTCCTTCTGGTTCCCAACCAAACGCCAACCTCCGGTCTAAAAATGTGAGTCCAATGCAGAAGTACCAAAAACTGCAATTCATCGAGGATCCGCTTGAGGCTGGCTCCGGAAGTACCGGAGGGGCTGTTGAGGGGCTGCTCTCCACTGTATTGGTCGCTGATGTCAGCGTCGTACTTTTTGTGTTGTCTAACTCAGTAAAAGAGTTTGAGTTTAAACAGTTGGTGAAAAGGTTTGGGATCGGGGCGCCAGTTTAGCTCAGTGGTTGAGCCGTGTGCCCCATGTACGGAGGCAGGCGTCCCGGGTTCGGTTCTGACCAATAGACTGTATAAATAATGGACGTAGTCTCCGTGACATCACCCATCTGTTCCTGAGCGCTGTTTTGAACCCAGTCGGCGGCGGCAGTCATATTGGAAATGCTGAACTCAACCTAACTTAGTGTGAGATAAAGAGGCGGGGTTTGAGCCTCCTAGCTAACAGCTATGTGTTCCCACCTGTCAATCAAGTCAGTCATGCCCTTATTTGGGCAAAGCTTGTAATCTTAATATCTTCTGAACCGTACCGTTAGAAAATAATTCACCCCTCGTACAGTGTGTGCTGATAGAGAAATTAGCTACGTAGACCCAAGCCGTTTTTTGAACCAGGCTGTAAATATGTTTATTTCTGCTGTGAAGATCGTCTTCTTTGAATGGGTGTGTATGTGGTTTCTGGTGTTTCTGCAGCCAGCCTCAAGTTCTGACCCCCTCACTCACTCACTCACTCACTCACTCACTCACTCACTCACTCACTCACTCACTCACTCCTTCCATCCTCTCTGAGTGAAGTCATAAATAAATACATAAGTTCAGGATCAAAAGTACAGAGCAGAAAGAACAACATGAAGCTGACCAGAGAGAGGGTGTGACAGGAAACTTATAAGAGCTGGCAGGAGGCAGAATGTAAAATCATTCAAACACCACCGTGAGCATCCTAAAGAGAGCATTAAAACACCTCTCACTGGATCCAAAACCACTTCCCACCTCCGAGTTCAGGATGAGACCTCAAACATCTTTACACTTTAAGGAACACTTTTTGTAAAACATCGATACTGGCTTTGATAAACAGAAACTCGTCTGGTCAGAGTGAAACTGATGTTTTAGAACAAACTTTATGTTTTTAAGCCGCCTCACAGTGCTGTTCTGTAAACGAACCTCCTCAAAGTCTTTAAGGCAAAGCAAGTGATAAACACCCTGAAGACCTGAAGACCTGAAGACCTGAAGAAGTCCCAGGATGTTTGCCAGAAAACGGATCCATGAGAAAATACTTAAGTTTGAAGGAGCAGCTGCTGTGTGGGGCAGAAACAACATGACCTATAAGTTGAGACAGAAGAGCCGTGTTAGTGTGTGTTAGTGTGTGTGTTAGTGTGTGTGTGTGTGCGTGTACGTCAGGGGCAGATGAGGATGGTTTCATTGGTAGTTTCTGGGTGTGGTCTGTAAGGCTGAGCCGTCAGGATGCGGTGTAGTAAAATCTGATCCCTCTATATAATCCTGAATCTTGGACAGATCTTGAAACCACTCTGATGTTTTCAGCTCCGTCATGTTGGAGTCTGAGGACACTGACACCAATGAAAGTTTTAACGTCTTCCATAGTTCCCATTCCAGCTGAGTGACGTTTCCCAGCCCAGTTCAGCGGTTTACTGAGAGTCATTGTCTCGGGCTTCCTCTTCAGGTCGTGATGGTATCACAGGTATTCAGGCATGCAGGCCGAAGCAGAGGAACCGGTCGGTCCTGAGGAAAAACACACACAGCTGAATGTTTATGGTGCAGAGAGAACAGGTTTCTGAAGCGTAAAGTAGGACATGAGCGAGAGCAGCCTCGGGTAAACCTGACTCGAACCGCAGGCTAGACATTCTTGTAGAGGAGAAACACAGGAACGAGTGCTGTGCTGTTTTTACTGATCATTTAGCGCTCATTACAGAATGTAGGCTGTAAATGTTCATCTTTAGTGTGACCTAGTCTACCAAACCACTGGATTGATCCCTCCCCCGTCATTAAGGGGATCTTTGTTAGGTAAATACTCACCTCTTTTTCATTTGAAACCCTGATCCAAAGACTTCTGCTACCCAGAGATGTGTGTTCAGTCCACTAAACGATAAACCATGTCCCCTTCCCTGGTCAGCACCAGCCTGTTTAACTAGTTATTAATGTTGTTATTACTGTAGGCCTATAATGTCGTCACATGTTGTGTCTGAGCTGTAGTTCAGCCTCCCTCCACTAGCTGGAGCTGTAGCTCTGGTTAATGTCTGCTGCCATAATGCTCTTTAAAGCTCTACTACCTGGATGCAGAGGAGTACAGGTGATGATGGCCCAATCTCAATGTCCTCCCTGAGCCCTGAGCCCTGAGCCCTGAGCCCTGAGCCCTGAGCCCTGAGCCCTGAGCCCTGAGCCCTGAGCCCTGAGCCCTGAGCCCTGAGCCCTGAGCCCTGAGCCTTTCTTGACTTAATTGACGTAACCTGAAAAGTTTAGGACAGGAGGCTGTGAGGGCTCAAACTGTAGAGCTGGAATGAGACAGCACTTTGAGACTTCTCACGTCACCTGCATGATGTCACCAGCTCACCTTAGCAAATTTATTTTGCAAAATTTTTACTTTCCTCAAATTCAAGGTGCTTAAGGGACGACTGACTGCCATGTGATCCAGGCTCTTACCGTACAGACTGCTTAAACACACAATTTAAAATACACAAATAGGCTATATAACTACAAATATATAAATTATACTGTATACACATATGTGTGAATATAAATAGATTAAGGCTGTTTTATATATTTGTACTTTTATTTAAATGTCATTGTAACTTTCATGCTTTTTTTTTACTGTTGCACTTTTTTAAATTTCATGTTACGGTTTTCGTTTACCTTTCCATGCCCACGGGCCTCCCCTAGGAATCCTATGTTTAACATCACAATGCTATGAACTCTGGGTAATTCCCTTACACTAAAGGCTGATTTATACTTCTGCGTTGAATCAACAGCGTACCCTACGCCGGGGGTCCGCGTAGCTCCCGTACCTATGCCGAGGTCTACGCACGTAGCTGACGTGCACCTCCTCCAAAATGTAACTCCCCGTAGAGCCGGCGCGGACCGCAAGCCCTGTGATTGGTCCGCTCGGCGGCTTTGTCTTTCCCGCATTTACAACACTTCCGGGATCCCGGACATCGGCCGCACATCGTCCGTGTATTTCATCTCCTCCTCTCTATTCTTCATGTAATCATGTCTGTATGATAAACAGCAACATGTATCAGCTGTAGATTAACAGAACACGCTCTGAATCTCTGTGGAAAAGGAAACAGAGATCGTAGCGGGACTGGAAGCAGGAGACCGGCTATCAGAGAGACCACACTGCCCTCAGGCGTTTCGGCGGAGAATTGCTGCGCGACCATAGACTGTAAAAAATATGGACGTAGTATCCGTGACGTCACCCATCTGTTTCTGAAGAGCTGTTTTGAGACCAATCGGCAGCGGCAGCCATATTGCTTCTGTCGAGCCAGAGTGACGTAAAGAGGCGGGCTTTGAGCCTCCTAGCCAACAGCTGCAGTGTTCCCACAGGCAGCTGTGCCTCTCATTGGAAGACTGGTAATCTCAATATCTTCGAAATTACCGAATTAGAAAAAAATTCACCCCCCTCACAGTGAGAGGACGTCGAGAAATGAGCTATTCAGACTACACTCATCTTTTGTACCAGGCTGTAAACATGTTTATTAATGCTGTAAAGATCAGCTTTTCCCCATTCATGTGTATGTGACTTCCGGTACTTCCGGAGCCAGCCTCAAGAGGATCCTCCATGAACTGCAGCTTTTAACACTTCCGCATTGACTCATATTTTTAGACCGGAGGTTGCCACTTGTGCGCGACACAGACCCACCGACGCACAAGTATGTGGGGCTCATGTCCGCGTCAGCCCCTGCTGCGTAGGGGAGACGCAGAAGTATAAATCAGCCATAAGTCTGCAAAGATGCCCACTTAGGGAAAAGGGGCATAAAGGGCTCAAAAAGTCAGAGAGAGGTCCCTCACACACTTGATGATTTGACAGTGGGACAGCCCTTGGCCCTCACAGACCAAGTGGGAACGCGCCTCAAAGTCAGTGAGTGTGTGAGGATGGACATTGAGATTGGGCAGATGTCATCTGGTAGCACGGTTGTTTTCATGGCTGCTCGTGAAGCTTTAACAGAGGAAGTGTTTCACTGCAGGTGTTTTGTTTCTTTGATTCCAAACTACTTTCTTCATGTTTGAAGTCTCATCACTGCGGCATCTAAACTGTAAAACATGAATGCATGTTCCTGCTGCTCTTAGCACAATGATGAAGCTTAGTATGAGAGTGCACGTGTCAGCAGAATGATGAATAAAGACGGTCTGTTCTTAGCTTGCAGCCTTGTTTGTTATCTTGTTGTTAGCTCAGTCTGATCAAGTCATCATTTTCAGATTTGATAGACGTCTTATGGACCACAGAAGAAAAGTCTTACCTTTAGTATAAACACAGAGTTAAAAAATCTACAACATAAAATTTCTTTCACAGCATCACTTTGAGAAACAAACTAAACATCTATAGAAACATTTTCTGTTCATCTCTGATAAAAACTGTTTCCTGTCTCTGTCCTCAGGTGAAAAATGTGTCGGGTGACCCAGAGGTGCCTCTGAATGATGCTAATCCTCACGTTGGGGGGTCCAGAGACTACCTGGACCATCTGGACAACAACAAACCTCTCTACTTGCCAGGGTGAGCTGAGCATCACACACACACACGTCCCTGTTTAGAATCAGCCTCCTCAGTGCGCTTAGATCTGTTTCCTGGCACCAGAGGCAGGTACTTCTTTGGTACCTGGTTCCTGTTTGGTTGGTACCAAAGCATTGATATCATGTAAACACAGCTGGTCCATCCTGTCTGTCCTCAGGCGTCAGGAGGTTTGATGTTGTGTAACCGGGTGTTTACATTCTGGACGGTGTCTGACCGGGCACAACACTCATACATGTGGGCTCACTTCACTGACCTTAATGACTCTTATCAAAAAGGGACCTGGTTTATTCAATCAACCTTTATTTGTATAGCGCCAAATCACAACAAACGTTATCTCAAGACTCTTTTACAAACAGAGCAGGTCTAGACCACTCTATGTCAAATTATGAACAGAGACCCAACACCAAGACAGGATAAGACTCAGTCTGACCCCACCTTAATCCACCATGAGCATTGCACCTCACAGTATTTAGCTAGTTACAGCAGAGAGGACAAACTTCCTTTAACAGGCAGAAACCTCGAGGAGAACCAGACTCATGTTAGACAGACATCTGCCTCGACTAAGTTGGGTCTGGAAAGAGGGATAGAGGAGAATGAGAGAGAGAGGGAGCGGTGATAGTGATGAGACGAGTAGTAGTAGCTGTTGCCGCTGGAGTCCAGCACGTCCGTATCAGCTGGAGTCTGGAACGTCCACAGCAGGAGGACGTCTACGGCAGCTCAGAGGAACCTACGAGACAAGGGAGCTCAGGGACTCCAGAAAGGTCTATGGTTAGTAACTTTAATGGGACAGGAAGACTTAAAGTGAGTGATGGGGGAAAGGGGTGAGATAGTTCCCCCGGCAGTCTAAGCCTATAGCGGCATAACTAAGAGCTGGTCCAAGCCTGATCCAGCTCTAACTATAAGCTTTATCAAAAAGGAAAGTTTGAAGCCTACTCTTAAAAGTAGAAAGGGTGTCTGCCTCCCGGACCCTGACTGGTAGATGACTCCAAAGGAGAGGGGCCTGATAACTGAAGGTTCTACCTCCCATACTACTTTTAGAGACTTTAGGTACGACCAGCAGGCCTGCATGTTGGGAGCACAGTGTTCTAGAGGGGTAATAGGGCACTATAAGTTTAATAAAAGTCATGCTAGCAGCCTCGTAACAATCATTCAACCCCCTCTGATCTGAAGCCATGCAGCAACCCCGTCCTCATACACATATCAAACCCATACATCCAGCTCTCCTGTGCAGACCCTGTTTTTATTCACTGGTTCTCTACGTGGCTGCAACAAAAAGTGTAAATCTATATTTGTTTTTCAGAGACTCGGAAATCAGCAGCTCTGTCGGCATCCTGAAGCCCAGACTGAGGGATTACGACCCCGGTGTGGAGTCAGGAGACGACCTAGAGGAGGAGGACTTCAGCGTGTGAGTAAATTAAAGCAGTAGTTTGTGATTTAAACGCAGGACATGCAGCCCCTGAAGAGCATTACTCTCTATACCTGGTTTACAAACGATGAATTTGACTCTGTCTGCAGTTTGTTTCCTTCCATCGTGGATGAACAAGAGCGACTCACCTACAAGCGGGAGTTTGATCAGGATCATCAGGAGTACAAGAGTCTGCAGGCGGAGATTGACGGCATAAACCAGGACCTGGCAGATCTGGACCGAGCGCTGGACCGACACCCTCAGGGTAGTCCTCAGTTCCTGGTGAGTCCGACCTCCCTTAAGATTGGAATAATTTTTGTGTTTAGAATAATGTCAACGTAAGAATTATTGAAGACCATCTAAATGTTTACAGGTTAATATGTTGACACCTAAAGGTGACATATCATGCAAAATTGACTTTTTAATGGTTTTTTACCTGAAATATGTGTCCCTGGCATGTCTACAAACCCCCCGAGAATGAAAAAGATCCATTCTGCCCCTGTTCTGATTTCTCCGCCTTTCTGTAAATGTGTGTGAAACGAGCCGTTTCAGACTTCAGTGTTTTTGTTACGTAACAACAATATCCGGTCTGTCACGGAGTCAGAGCTCAGAGCTTGTTCAGCCCATAGACTGTATAAAATAATACTGAATCCCTCCTCTGTTTTTCATTACCTGCACACATGTGTGCTAACAAGGAGCTTAGGAGGGAGGCATGCTAGTTGTAGGCTGTCTTAATAAACACAAAGGTCGGTTTTACTCCCCACGTCTGCAGATTTGAAGATCTAGTGGATGATTTTTATTTCTCATGGATAAGTGCTAGCGCTAATTAGCATAGCCACATAGCTACATGTTCATAGCTGTAGCTGTAGCTGTAGCTGTAGCTGTAGCTGTAGCTGTAGCTGTAGCTGTAGCTGTAGCTGTAGCTGTAGCTGTGTACCAAGACACACGTCGACATACTGACAAATAAAACAACAAGAAACACTAAATCTGTGACCAATCCTTCAGAAAAGGTCCTGCTGCCTTTCTGGCAGAGATCGGTTTTACTCCCCACGTCTGCAGATTTGAAGATCTAGTGGATGATTTTTATTTATCATGGATAAGTGCTAGCGCTAGTTAGCATAGCCACATAGCTACATGTTGGTAGCTGTGTACCAAGACACACGTCTACATACTGATAAATAAAACAACAAGAAACACTAAATCTGTGACCAATCCTTCAGAAAGGTCCTGCTGCAGGCGCCTCTCCGTCAGGATCAGATTCTGGATCAGATTCAGAGGGTTGAAGTAACGTGATCTCTGAGCAGCCGTGTATATTCAGCCAACACGTAAACATTGGATCAAAGTGCTGGAGAGCCGAGGCACATCCACTTCCTGAGGGGGCGTGGTCAGAGGGAAAACAGAGTGTTCTGAGGACTGCTGAAGAAGAGGGTTTTTCAGGCAGACCAAAATCTGATTTCAAAGTGTTTTTTTGAGCATAAACTTTAAAGACATGTTTTGGGGACCTCTTAGACCAATATATATTGATGAAAAAAGCGTGATATGTCACCTTTAAGACTAATGATTGATGGAAATGTTGTTTTTAATTTTAGATAACACCAATTTAACTTCCCAGTTTTCAGGAATCATGCTAAATATGAAGCCCAAACTAACATACTGGATATTTAAGTTCTTCAAAAGAAAATTACTGGCATATAAAGTGTGTCATGACCCCTGCAGCAGACGTACAGGTTCATAACTGATCACCTTCAGGGACCCCAGTATATCTACAGTCAGTGTTTTAACCTGTTAGTATGACTCTGTCCTCTGTGAGGAAAACGATTGACCTCTGTCTCTGTAAACTCAGGATGCCATGGACGAATACACCAAACTGAAGAATCTCAAGAAGGTGAGCTTTGAATCAGTCTTCATTGTCTAATTGAAGCTCTTTTTTGTATCTCTTTAATGATGTAATCATTCAGTTCAGCTCTTCTTCACTGTGTGATGTATTTGAGACAAACACAAGGTAGTTGTGCTTTAAGAAGGATGAGCTATCAGGGAAGAAACCTTCACCACTGCGCCATCTACTGGACTCTTTAGTAGCCTATATGGAAGCAAATATGTACCAAAATTCAAATTCAAATTCAAATTAGAGAATTAAAATGCATTCATAGAAATGCTTTTGGATTTTTAGAATGAATACGCATTTCGAATTTTCTTTTTAATTTGAATTATGATAATAATTTAATTTAACTATACTTCAAATATCTTTATTGAGTTTTCATCACATCTAAAAATACAAAACACAACACACAAAAATACAACAAACAATAAAACATAGAAAACACCAGGGTTGGGCGGTAATATTCCACATTGCCACAGATGGTACAGTATTGTGCAGAACAAGTAAGAGGAACAAGCCTCCGTGACAGTGATACCTGATGAAGTGCAATAGCCCTTCCCCCCCTCCCCCCCCACCCCCAGCTGTCCTGAAAAAGTGAAGGCGTAATATATAAGGGTTAGTTTGCAGCGCACACACAGAGTCAGATCTTACTTCTTATACCAAGGGCCGGATTAAAGCTCATCTCATGATGTTTTAGTTTGGGTGTCATGAAAGTATGCTAAGAAAGGTTCCCATGTCTCATAGAATTTCCTCTTTGAGCTACTGACAGAGAAACGTAACATCTCGAGTTTGAGACAAGACATTACATCCTGACGCCACTGGTCAAGCGTGGGCAGGGCAGCACCCTTCCATTTTAGCAGGATTGCACGTCTGGCCCAGAGTAAGGCAAAGACGACCATGCAATGTTCTGTAGGAGTCAGGTGAGGGTTATCCCCACCAACAGCCAAAACAGGGCAAGGGTAGGGTGAAGATTTAAATGTTTCTTTAATATTGTAGATAAAGTATGGAAAATGTCATGCCAGAATTTCTGCAATTTAGGACACAGCCAATAAATGTGTATCAGCGTAGCATCACTATAATTGCACTTGTCACAGGTGGGAGTTATATCAGGGTAGATACTGGACAGCTTGACCTTGGACATGTGAGCCCTGTGGACCACCTTAAATTGAAGTAGACAGTGTCTAGCACAGATGGAGGATTTATGTATTGATAAAAGAATGGAGTCCCATTGGTCATCAGAGATGTGTCCCAAGTCCTGTTCCCAAGCCGCCTTAATCCTGTCCAGTGGTGAACATATCAGCATCGAACTGATGTTGTGTAACATGGACAGCGCACCTCCACCACAGTGGATCAAAGGAGAGAAGGTGTCGATTGGGTTAGCTATGGGCACTGAGGGGAACAGGGCATTTTTTGAAAATTAAAAAGCAAATGTCATTTTCTTTTTCATTTTAATTGTGTGAAATAATTAGCATCGTTTAGGATTCAAATTAACTCAACTCAACTCAACTCAACTTTATTTATAAAGCACTTTAAGAACAACAGCAGTTAGACACAAAGTGCTGTACAGAAACATAATGGATAAAAACAAACAATAAAATCATAAAATCAATAAGAACAATAAGATAAAATAAAGTTGAAAAATAAAAATAAAAATAAAAAGGCACTGAAACAAGAGCAGGGTCTCATGCTGAGTCGAAAGCCAGGGAATAAAAATGGGTTTTAAGACGACTTTTAAAAGTGGACAGTGAGGGGGCTTGTCTGACGGCTAAAGGAAGATCGTTCCACAGTTTGGGAAAATGGAAATAGGATTAATGCTTATTAATTTTAGTTATGAGTCACAGAATGCACCCATATTTGGAAAATGAATAAGCATTTCTGTTTATTTATTTATTTATTATTTAAAAGGACCGTGCATATTAATTAACATTTCTGTAAATATGCCAGAGTTAGCCAAAAGGCTAGTTTACATCCGTAGTCCCTTGCCAGATGTTAAAAAGGCTCCCTAAAAAAATCATGATTAAACAAAGATAAAATTGAGTAAAATAAAATCAAAGTAAGAAGGTAGAGGAGAAACCAAAACACAAACAAACAAACAAACAAACAAACAAAAAAGAAAAGAAAAGAAAAGTACAAATAGCACCATACGATTAAAAATGACTAAAAGCTACATAAGGACATGATATGACAGTTTTTGAGAAAGTGTCCATGGACATAAAATACATGGAGCAAGACAATCAGGAAGCAGCAATAAGGAAATATTAAAGAAGACACATGCAGACACAACAGGACAACAGTTAACAGTGCTGTACACATTTGCATCAGACAGTGACTACCAATCATTAAACTAGCTGCATGCAGATCAAATGAGGCAACATATAGACTGAGCGACAGCACAACGAATAGACAACACAAGCAAGCAACAGTATGTTAAGGAAAAAAACACAGGACAAATTCACAGATGGCCGACACAAGGTGGCAGCAGCAGGGGGAGATGTGTTTAGTGCTGACAGAGTTGGTTGTTCTGTTAATGCATTTTAATTTTCAAAATTGTTTTTTCATTTTATTTTTGGTACATATTTGCTTCTACAGCCGACATCATGACTCCCTGTGTCCCTCAAAGCCTGAGACAGATAGCACAGACAGGCTTTTTTTGAACTCTTTACTTTAAAACAACAAACATGACTTCTTTGCAGCCTCTGGAGATGAAAATGTTTGGTGCATGTAATAATGTGGATGATTGTCTGTCCTCTGCAGTCTCCTCATTACGAGATAAACAAGAAGAGGTGCAAATATCTCCGGTCCAAACTGTCACACATCAAGAGGAAGATCAGCGAGTACGACCGCAGACCCTGAGATGTGTCCTGAGGAGACGGGGCTGAAGACCTCTGAGAGTTTTATGAAGAATTGATTCAGGTGTAAAAAGGTATTTTAATTGTTCCTCTCATGAAGTAATGAAGTGAGAGAGGTGATATGTGATGTTTTTATTTCAGTACTTTGACAAAGCACTTTTTGTGCTTCTTTATTGCTTTTCTAAAAACATGTTTGTAAGTTTGTATTTTATGAAGGCACGGCTGAGATAGGACACACTCCTGCGTTATAAACTCCCCTACCAGCCTGTAAATATTGTTTATTTGAAAACGTTTTAAAATGTGTCTGCTGTAAGCTTCTCTGTTCTCTCTGAGCTGCCCTCTGTAAACCTCTCTACTCTTCATCTCATGATGAAGTTAACATGTTCTCATTCCCACGCCTCTTAAAGCAAATGAACAACGTCTTGAATGTAAAGATTTCCCTCTGATGGAGATCAAACCTGTTTTCTCAGTTATATAAATTTCGGTGTTCAATCGTGAAGTCATAACTGTTTGTATAAGATGTGTTCTGGAGAAAGCAGGTGACAGCTTTTAATAAAGATTTTATATTCACTCCGGAGCTCTCTGTGTTTCTGTGATGGAAGGAAAGATGGGAAGAGGTTCAGCACTCTGTGATAGACTGAGTGAGCAAACAGTTCAACAGGTTCAGAATAAAGTTCCTCAGAGTAACAAAGAGTTTGTGGATTTCATTATCTACAGAACATAATATCATTAAAAGATTCAATCAGGAGACACCCCTGTACAAGAGGGACAAGGACCAGAACCAAGACTCTGTAGTCAGTGGCGGAGCCAGGGGGTGACCAGGGGTGGCCATGGACACCTCTGAAAACTGATTGGCCACCCCAGTGGCCACCCTGAAATTCTTAAACATGATTGGCCATTTGCCATTTCAGAGGCATTACTTCTATTTAAATCAGAGACAGTAGTTTCTGTGGATTTGAATATTATTGTTGTTGATGCTGTGATTTTGGACAATCATCTTCATTTTGAGTCCTTAAAGCGTTCAGATCAGCAGATTTAAATGTTGACACTCTGTCGAGTTACATTATTAATCTTAACATTAGAAATCTACAAATTTGTAACATTTGTTAAATTATTCTATGAAAAGAAGTTAAAGTAGATTTGATTATTGAAGGTAACCCTACTAGGTTTGGGGTAAGCCCATAATGTTTTCCCACGCCTGGCCACCTCTTAACAGTCAGTGCCCCAGTTTGGCCACCCAAGTCAAAACTGTCTGGCTCCACCACTATCTGTAGTAGAAGAGTCCAGGTGCTGAACTGGCCTGCCTTCAGTCCTGACTCATCCCCCATTGAAAACATTTGGAGCATCATAAAACTAAAAACACGACAAAGGAGACCCTGAACTGTTGAGCAGCTGAAATCCTCTATCAGGCAAGACTGGGACAACATGTCACTTTAAAGTCCAGAACCCGGTCTCCTGGGTTCCCCAACGTTTACAGAGTGTTGTTAGAGAAGAGCTGATAGAGAAGAGCTGATAAACAGGAAACATGTCTCTGAACCTGCTCTGAACTGACTGATTGAAAAGTGCTGCTGCAGCAGATTTAAAATGAGCAGATATTTTTCATCAAATTATAATAATAAAAAAAAAACTGTTTCAGCCTTTGATATGTTATTTTTGCACTATTTGAGTCACATACAGATTTTAAATGATACACAAACTATCATGCTTTTTTTAATCAACATTTTAAAACAGGGTCCCAACTTTCATGACGTGAGGAACCATAAGAGTCACAGCAGGAGTGATTAAGTATTTTCTTAAATGGAAACTGTAGACTAATTAATATCTTGTTGTGTGTATGAGTTTAATAGAAAAAAAAATGCATCTATTTACAATAAAGTTAATTCAGATGTCAATTTAACAACGGCTGTGCGGATTACTTTTTCTGGAGCGTGTGTTTCTTCACGGAATCATTTCGGTTGCACCCGACGGCTGTGCAGGAGCCAATCACAGCACAGAACAGAGAGTGTGTGCGGAAGTAGCCGGTGGACTGCATCAGGTTTATTTGTGAACTCTCATCTACCGCAGTGAGACAGGTACTTCAAGTTCTTTAGGGTACAACAACAATATATATTTACTGGATAGGTTTTAAATATCATAATATCACTCTCGTTAGACTCTTGATTCATTCAATAATATGTGATACAGCTCGTAAACGGAGTCATTGGGAACAGTTAGCTGGCTAGTTGTTTCAAAGTAACAGGCTCTCATTAGTTTTATTTTACATAATGATTAATTACATAAATAATGAATCTACATAATACTGTTGATAACATGCACAGCTAAAGCTAGAGATTATTGGGGTTAGACAGAGAGAGTTAGGTTGTGTTATCTGTAGTGTGTCTGCTGTGACACAGTCAAGCCAAACTCCGTTCAGAAACATCAGAGTTTCACTTCGGACTCAATGAAGTGAACATTACAGGAGAAACAAAGTCCTGTTCTGGGTCCACAGAGACTTTGGCATGGACTTTATCTATTAATGTGATACTTTTATTGGGTGTCTCTGAGTTATTCATGTGGATTTAAGACAAACTCGGGCTCATGCCATTCATTGTATTGATATATTGAGCCTACTTAAAACTAAATATACAATTGATAATATAACTGATTTCTGACTGTGAAGCCGTGCACATCATGCTACCAAACAATTACACTGTTAACAAATACTTTGGCTTGGACTGTTATCTACATGCTTACTCAACAATAGGGCTGCATGGAACATCTTATTGATATTGTATTATAAACATTTTATGGAAGAGGATTAGGGACACTGAAAAAATGACCTAACAGTCAGCACTCTGAAATTAAAGTCAGCACTCTGAGATTAAAGTCAGAACTCTGAGATTACAGTCAGAACTCTGAGATTAAAGTCAGAACTCTGAGATTACAGTCAGAACTCTGAGATTAAAGTCAGAACTCTGAGATTAAAGTCAGAACTCTGAGATTAAAGTCAGAACTCTGAGATTAAAGTCAAACTCTGAGATTAAAGTCAGAACTCTGAGATTAAAGTCAAACTCTGAGATTAAAGTCAGAACTCTGAGATTAAAGTCAGAACTCTGACTTTTAGATTATTCTCCTGATTAACAATAATTCAACACATAGCTGTGGGGACGATCATTTATTTATAACATACTTTTCTGCAGAACTCTATATTATAGAGACTTTATGAAACATAACAGCCTGCACATTATCCTAATGATCAACGTTAAAGCTCGGCTGGGACTTTCTTATTTATGATAACTTTAGATTTATGATTCTTCATTTCATACTTCAATGTTGAACTCCTTTCTGTTAGGTGGACGTGTGTTGGACAATAAAAAGATGTACACTATGATACCAATCAACACTATGATCAGATAACATATTTATTCATGCCGACACTGAGGCATAGTGATACCAAACTGCATTCAGTGTTAATGTTACCTTTTGTTTCAATGCAGCTTTGTTTTAGTAACATGGACATAATCAGACATTATGATATAATCATTGAATACAGTCAGCACAGATTTCATATTAGACCATAATTCATTCCTTTTTATTGATTAGATACTGGCTCATAACAAACTCTACTGCTTGTAACTGTCTGGTCTTTGAGGACTGATGACAGTCCTCTGATGAATGGTGTGCAGCAGGTCTGTGTGTTAACATGAAGCTGTTGTTGTTCTTTGTCTCAGAGGTTTTTGGACGGCGGACAGGATGGATGAAGAACCAGAGAGAGCCAAGCGCTGGGAGGGAGGCTATGAGCGGACATGGTAAACTATTGTTTATTATTGTACTATTAGAATGTTGTGTCACTTTTAGGATTAATGTTCTTCTTATATACAGTTTTGTCAAAAAAATGTAAAAGTTGGAGATGTGTGTTTTATGGAAGAGGATCAGGGTCACTAAAGAAAAAAGATTAAGCTGCAATATATATTTATAGATATATATTTTTAAACAGAGTTTTATTGTTCTTTGTTTTTCCACAAACAGAAGAGAATTAAATCAAATCATACCTCTTGCCTGCGTATCACATTACACATTTAGAATAGTACAATAAGGGTGGATTATATAAATACATTTAAATTAGAAAGAGAAGAGAAGAAAGAAAACAATAAAATAAGAGAGATGAATAAATCAATTAAATTGAATTAAATACTTTAATTCATTCATTCATTCATTCATTAAATGAAATACATTAATGAATAGAATAAACTAAAATATAACACATAAATAAATAGAATAAAAAAGTTGAATAAAATAGAATAAAATACATAAATAGATAGAATAAAATAGAATACATAGATAGATACATAAATATAATAAAATAAAATACAAAAATAAAATAAAATAAAATAAAAAACATAAAATAAATAAAATAAAATACATATATATAATAAAATAAAATAAAATACATAAATAAATATAATACAATTAAATACATAAATAAACTAAATGAAATAAAATACACAAATAAATATAATCAAATAAAATAAAATACATAAATAAATATAATCAAATAAAATAAAATACATAAATAAATAAAATCAAATACTGCCACCATATCATATCATACATTCCAAACAAGGAAAACGCATCCGTCAGACCACTCCACCCCCCAAAGGTCGATATCATGCTTACTGCCATTATAATATGTTTTCGCTTACCAAGTACAGGCAAATATAATATCTTATAACAAAAGGCAAAGCTAGCTAAGCTATATTGATAATAGAGACACAATAAGAAACAGGAGGATGTTTATTGATTAGCTCTCTGCAGGGTTGGCCATTTAAAGTAGTTTTGTCCCCTCATCACAAGTTGAGTCATTTCTTTAGGTAAGTAACTGAGCACAGGAGATCACATGTCAGTGAAATACCTCTCATTACCCCTCAGAACCACACTGATCATTTCATGAGGGAGGACCCTAAATCTCTCTTGATACCACAGCGTAACAGTTGGCGGTTTATTCTTGATCCAGTTTATCAAAATACATTTTCTAGCCAATAACAACCATTTGTCACACAGTTTAAACTGTGGTCGTGTTAATACAATATATATTTTTAATTCTGGGATCAAAGTCAGAATTCTTACTTTAATCTCAGAATTACAGAACATGGATACTGCACCTTATTTCATTTTTTTCAGTGGCCTTGATCCTCGTCCGTAGTGTTTGCACCTGAAACAGAGCTGAATATATTTGTGTCATGTGTTCTCTGCAGGGAGGTCCTGAAGGAGGACGAGTCCGGCTCTCTCAAAGCCTCGGTGGAGGAGATCTTGTTCCAGTCCAAAAGGAAAAGGTGAAATTAAAACATGAAGTGTTATATTTGATTCTGTAAGATGACTCCTCCCTTTGCTCTCTTTCACACACGAACAAGCTGCTTTATCAGTGACATTAATGAGGTCTAACGCAGCAGCTCAGCCGTTAGCTCTGACTTAAACTCAGTCAGGATTCATTTAAAGCTTATGTGTGGAGTTTGAAGTTTGGAGCTGGTCTGCATCCCTCTGAGATGTGTTCCTGATAGATAAGATTAGGAACAGTTCTCAATCTAAAGCACAATAAGTAAACATCCCCGCCCAGCTGAACCTCACTGAGTGTTGTTCTGCTCTCAGAAAAGGAGTCCGTTCTTTTTGTTCAAAAACCAGATGAGAATAGAAATCTGAATACATTGAAGTCTAAAAATGCAAAGGTAAGATTACCTGAGGGGTTTAAAGCAGATCCAAACCCTCTGCAAAGTCAGGAGTCATGAGCATGTTGTTGTTGATGTTGTTGTCTTATGTGCTGCCTTGTTTACCTCACAGGGTGATAGAGAGCCATGGACAAGTGAGGCTCGGGATGGTGAGTGACGTCTTCTAAAAACATTTCTCCAGCTGCTCCTGAACTAAACAGATTTTAAAGGACCTTCATGATGTTTCATTAAATGTAGTGATGAGCAGGTGTCATCAGGAACATCAAGACAGGATAAGACCCGGTCCCATCTTACAGACAGGACTCAGTCTGATCTTGTTCAAGACTTACTTTAGTTTCAGAAGTTTGCAGCTGTGATTGTTTAAATATCAAACCTCTGACTCCCTGAAACTGGAGCTGAGTGTTTTACCCCTCCTAAGAGGTTTAATTCATATTTAATAATAAAATAATGATAGTGTGTAAATCTGTGAAGTAACAGGCAGGTTCATGATGATGTAGTATTGGTGTAAGTGACCTGCAGACTCAGTATTTCTTTTCTAACACTCAGCTCTGTGTGTAAAGTCGTTGGTATAAAAGTGTGAACACCTGGTGTAAGCACTGATTTGACTCCACGACCTGGAGGATGTTAAAGTTTGTCGTGTGCTTCAGATGCGTCACCTCTTCGTGGTGATCGACTGTTCGAGAACGATGGAGGACCAGGACCTGAAACCAAACCGCCTCACCTCCACCTTAAAGGTAGATGTTTCAGCAGGAGCATGGCTCTGATGTCAGCAGACCTCTGACCTCTGACCTCTGGGTATGATCAGCCATTCAACACTGTGTCCTCTCTCTGTCCCTCTGCAGCTGATTGAAGCCTTTGTGGATGAATACTTTGACCAGAACCCGATCAGCCAGGTACGATTCCACCGTTCACCTGCAGGATTACACTGAACTGGGATTAAACCAGATTGTTTAATCCAGTCAGGACCTTCTGGATTAAACACGCAGAGTTCAAACATTCCTCCTATTTGAGTTTATTTGTGTTTATTTTTATCATCAGTACCTTGTTGCGATGACATAGATGAATGACTAGGTATAGTTTTTATTTCACACTTTTCTTTTCCTTTTATTTCTTTTTCTTTATATATTTTCTTTTTGTTAACTAAAGCAGAGACATCATTTTTCTGTTTTATGCTTCTATAAAATTCTACAGATGTTAGAATGTTAGTAATACAATTTTAAATCAGAAAAAAACACTCCTCCTTCTCAGTGAAGTCAAAATATTTAGTGCTCTCTTGAAGGCTAGCTGCAGGATAAGCCGTTTTTCGTCCGGAGGAACTTTACCCCGGAACTATGTGCGTTTTGACCGGTGGACCCAGGGTCTTAATTTAGTTCAGGGGTAGATAATCCCCCCCCTGAAAAGCCCCTGCTAGGGGGGTAGTAACACAGAGGTAGTTCCTTGGAATGCAAACTAGTTTAGTTTTTATTAAGATTTCAAAATATCCTCATCAGATATTTAATGATCGTCTAAAGACGTTTATGAGGGATGCATCCGGCTGAAAGTCTCCAGTTAACAGGGTCGCTGTTTAAACCAAAACATCGGTCGATCCCTGCCACGGCTTTTTGAGTTCAAAAGGATTTTAAAGGCGTGTTGAAACGTCTTTGCTACTCGCGCTTATCTCCTCTCACGTGTTGATTCAGTGAATCCATCTGTGATGAAATATAGCACCATCTAAAACAGCACCAGCTGAGTCTCTTCATGCTAACAGGCTAACTGTTGTGTTGCTCATAATGATACCTGCCTGTCCGTCTGCTTCTATGGTGTCATCTGTGATGAATGGCATTCCTCTTTGTTTTACTGCCCTCTACTGGTCTGGTGGTGTAGTGCATTTACTTTTTTTTTTCCCCCATACGTCACTGGCCTGACTTACACAATCTACCCGGGACCTCAGCCCGCGGTCGAAACGCAGACAACAATGGGCAGACAGGAACCTTTTAGTTCAGGGTAAAGTAGTCCCTGGGGGCTAAAAGACCCCGGAACTCTTGGTCCAAATGCACCTGTAGCTATCCAGGTGATAGACCCCGCCTCCTCTATGTTAACAGATGGGATATGAGTCAAACTGTATAAAGTGTTCTTTTCTTTGTGTTCAGGTCGGCATCATCACCACGAAGAATAAAAGAGCGGATAAGCTGACAGACCTGGCAGGTGAGAACTCATCCTCTGCTAACGTTAATGATTCTTCAGCTCTCAGTTTAAAGTCTGTAAGATAACTTCAGTCTAAGCTCACATCCGTCCAGAACAACAGAGCTCTTTCCATCATGTGTTTGTCCTCAATGACTTCAGGCAAATATTAAAAACTGCCTCAACATGAGACCACTGTTAGAATAAGACAAGCTCCATTTTCAGAGTCATTTTTAGGAAGACTTGAAGAAGATGAAATCTTGTTTTTATATTTAGAAACACAATTTTAATCAGCATTAAAGATAAACAAATGGGCTTAATGTCCTTTTAAAAGTATCACACCTTCAGTCTGTTTGGCACATTTTCAGCTCGTCATCAGACATCACACTGTTTTGTTTTTTTTACACTTTGTTTACAATCATTTTCAAAATTAGAGGTTGGTACTTTTTTTTTTTTTTTTAAGGCACAAAGAAACACACAGACAACATACGAAATAGAAACAACAAATAACCCTCAACCCCGACACATACACCCTCCAGATAAACTTAACAGAACTCCAAAAATGGAGAATATAAGACGAGAAGCAAGTATAGTAAAAATAAACAGATGAAAACAATAATCTAAACATAATAAGACACACCCCGGTGATGCTCAATCTAAAGACATACAGCAAGCTGAGCTGTCAACATAAGATATGAGCCTTGCCACTCAGGGTCAGCCTTATCTTTTCAAGTTTGAGAACATAAAGTACACTCTTAATCCAGCTGGAATGGGTAGGTGGGACAGAGGACTTCCAATTCAACAATATCAGCCTTCTGGCCAACAGAGTCATAAAGGCTAACATGTTCTTCTTGGCTGGAGAAAGAACAGATAGAGGAGGAGACACACCAAACAAAACAGTACAAGCATTAGAAACCAGTCTTACCCCAGTTACAATAGTCAACGTTCCAAACACCTCAGACCAGAACACGTTTAGAGAGGGACAGCTGCAGAACATGTTTGTTGACATCGATCACACAAAGAGGACAGTTTCAAATGTCTTTGCCAGGCGAGCTTTAGTGTAGTGAGCACGGTGTAAAATCCTACATTGAGTAAAACTGTGTTTGGCACAAATAGATGATCCGTGAACCCTCCATAACGCCTCCTCCCAAACATCATCAGAGATCATCTCTCCCAATTCTGACTCCCAAGTAGTTTTGAGGGCTCCCTGAGAGCCTGAACCAAGATTGTAAATGTGGACATCACACTCTGGCACCTTTTCTATCCGTCTGTTTGAAGCTGTTTCACGTCTCTGCTGCTCTGATGACCGCTGTCTTAAAAAAGGCATTATGACTCCACCTACATTTTAGATAACTCATCTAAAAATTTCTGAGTAACTTTGTTCACCGTGTCTCTCCGTCTGTCATCCTGCTGGTGCTGAGGTTATGAGTGACGACGGGCCTCAGTCACTCGTCTGTTGTGACGGATATTGAATAAAAGTCGATCCCGCTCTTTTCAGACGTGTTGATGTCTTCTTCTCTTTTACTTCAGAGATGTATTTTGGATCTTTTTTCCCCCTGAGCTCCTCTGCAGAGTCGTTGCTGTGTTTTGGAAACTGACTTTGCCCTTTCTATCGCCTCCTGTCTGTAAGTTTGCGTCTTCGATCTGATGGCCTCTCTTCTGTTTGGTCCTCAGGGAATCCAAAGAAGCACACAGCAGCTCTGAAGAAGGCCGTGGACACCGTGTGTGGAGGAGAGCCGTCACTCTACAACTCTCTGAGCCTGGCCACTCAGACTCTGAAGTGAGCTCTGATTCTGTTTGTTCCCATTTGGTCTCTGTGCATGAATAAGTGTCGCTCAGCTGGTGCCTGTCTCTGTTTGAAGGCACATGCCCGGACACACCAGCAGAGAGATCCTGATCGTCCTCAGCAGCCTCACCACATGTGACCCGGCCAACATCTACGAGCTCATCAAGGTGACGTTATCCTCGCCTACGGCTGCACGGTCATCACTGTGTATCGGACACGCTGTAACAAACACTCCTCCTCCCTCAGACCCTGAAGTCTCTGAAGGTGCGGGTGTCAGTGATCGGCTTGTCAGCGGAGGTCCGAGTGTGCACGGTTCTGACCAGAGAGACGGGCGGCTCGTACCACGTCATCCTGGACGAGAGTCACTTCAGAGAGCTGCTGATGCTGCACGTCAAACCTCCTCCTGCCAGCTCCTCGTCTGAGTGCTCTCTGATCCGCATGGGTCCGTACACACAGCCCGTAACCTTCTCTTAAACCTGATCAGGATCACATTCACATTGTTTGGAGACGCTCTCATGCTTCTTGTTGCAGGAGTTTCAAACAAACCCCCTTGACAGCTGGTCCAGATTCTTCTGTTTTAGACTCTTTGTATCTGTACCTGTGTTCCTCAGGTTTCCCTCAGCACACCATCGCCTCTCTGTCCGACCAGGACGCCAAGCCTTCCTTCAGCATGTCGTAAGTAGAAGACAGTGTCAGTGTGAGCGGTCACAGTGTGCTGTAGTGAGGAATCTTTGTAACAAACTGCTCCTGCTGTGTCTCTCTCAGTCACCTGGACAGCAGCAGTGGTCCTGGTCTCTCTCTGGGAGGATACTTCTGTCCGCAGTGCCACGCCAAGTACACCGAGCTCCCCGTGGAGTGTAAAGTCTGCGGTACGTCTGAGTCTGAACCTGAACTCTGTTTCTGTGCTTTAACAGGGAGCTCAGACTGACAGAACTACATCATCTGAGACTGACGGGTGTGTGTGTGTGTGTGTGTGTGTGTGTGTGTGTGTGTGTGTGTGTGTGTGTGTGTGTGTGTGTGTGTGTGTGTGTGTGTGTGTGTGTGTGTGTGTGTGTGTGTGTGTGTGTGTGTGTGTGTGTGTGTGTGTGTGTGTTTCCTCCCAGGTCTGACTCTGGTGTCTGCTCCACATCTCGCCAGATCCTTCCACCACCTCTTCCCCCTCGAGGCCTTCACAGAGACTCCTTTGGAGGAGCTTCAAGGAGACAGGTGACTGCAGCTCCTTTCACACTCTGCACAGCTGAAATATTCCACTCAGTACAAATCAAATGGATCAGTCTTTATTTGTATAGCGCCAAATCACAACAAATGTTATCTCAAGACTCTTTTACAAACAGAGCAGGTCCAGACCACTCTATGTCAAATTATGAACAGAGACCCAACACCAAGACAGGATAAGACTCAGTCTGACCCCACCTTAATCCATCATGAACATTGCACCTAACAGTATTTAGCTAGTTACAGGGGAGAGGAAAAACTACCTTTAACAGGCAGAAACCTCGAGCAGGACCAGACTCATGTTAGACAGACATCTGCCTCGACCGAGTTGGGTCTGGAAAGAGGGATAGAGGAGAATAAGAGAGAGAGGGAGCGGTGATAGTGATGAGACAAGTAGTAAAAGCTGTTGCCGCTGGAGTCCAGCACGTCCGTATCAGCTGGAGTCTGGAACGTCCACAGCAGGAGGACGTCTACGGCAGCTCAGAGGAACCTACGAGACAAGGGAGCTCAGGGACTCCAGAAAGGTCTATGGTTAGTAACTTTAATGGGACAGGGAGAGTTAAAGTTAGTGATGGGAGGGTTGGGGGGAAGGGGGTGAGATAGGATCCCAGTGTGTCAGTGCGCCAGTTCCCCCGGCATTCTAAGCCTATAGCAGCATAACTAAGAGCTGGTCCAAGCCTGATCCAGCTCTAACTATAAGCTTTATCAAAAAGGAAAGTTTGAAGCCTACTCTTAAAAGTAGAGAGGGTGTCTGCCTCCCGGACCCTGACTGGTAGATGATTCCAAAGGAGAGGGGCCTGATAGCTGAAGGCTCTACCTCCCATACTACTTTTAGAGACTTTAGGTAGGACCAGCAGGCCTGCATGTTGGGAGCGTAGTGTTCTAGAGGGGTAATAGGGCACTATGAGGTCTTTAAGATATGAAGGTGTCTGATCATTAAGAGCTTTGTAGGTCAGAAGAAGGGTTTTAAATTCTAGTCTAGATTTTATGGGGAGTCAGTGTAGAGAAGCTAACACTGGAGAGATGTGCTCTCTCTTCTTGACTTAAAGACTTTTTAGGGCAGCCTGATAAGAGGGAGTTACAGTAATCTAACCTGGAGGTAACAAATGCATGGACTAGTTTTTCTGCGTCGCTCTGAGACAGGATACGTCTCATTTTAGAAATATTGCACAAGTGAAAAAAGGCTGACCTTGAAATTTGCTGAATGTGGGAGTTGAAGGACAAATGGAGTATCTTTAGTTGTGTGAGATGGGTTCAGGTCCTGGATCTCCTGAAAATGATCTTGAGAGTGTCCGGGGTTCAAGAGTGAAGGAAGCTTCTGGTGCACTCACTCACAGATCAGGGCAGAGAATTCAATATAATTATATTCTCCTACCAACGAAAACAGTCCAGATAAAGAGATCGTGTCGCTGCATCACTTTTCAGAACTGATGCTCTGGTCTTGTCTGGTGGTATAAATCCAGCACAGCTATTCCTCAACACATCTGCAGGGAGCAGTGAATGAACTGACTCTGGTTCTGCTTTGGCAAAGTTTGCACAACTGTTTTCATCTGAAGGAGGAGACATCAGAAGAGATGCCCCAACAGTTACAGTCATCTACTTACTGAGCTTTTATCAGATGAAACTTATTCTGAGGTCTTCTTTTGCTCACTGTATGCAGCCCTAACACAGATGGTGTGCCTCACTGTGTCTCTAAACCTGTCCTCCCTCTGTTCCAGGTTCTGTCAGGCTTGTCAAGGAGAGCTGAAAGATAAAAGTGTGAGTACAGCAGAAACACCGTCAGTGAGCTCTTCACTGACGCTCAAGTTCAGCTTCTGAAAATCCTCTTCAGTAACTCTGACAGAGCTTTTCACACCAGAGGAAACCACCCTGACCATGACCTCATCCAAACCAGACTCAGGTGTGGCAGAGTCACTCGATGGGTAATAATGAGCAGGATCAGGCAGGTTCAAGGTCTGTGCATAAACACAGTGACCACCAGGATCTGATCCCTGATCTGTAATCCCTCCTGACCTCTGACTCATAATGACCTGCAGTTAAGATGCAGGTCTGGAACACAGACTGTATATATAATGGACAGCGTCGCTCCGCCTTTTCCCATTGTACAGTTTTGAAGCCAAAATATCCTGTTCAAGAAAATTGCCATCTTGTACATTTTCTGCAGCCAGAGTTTGCGCAGTAGGGAATATGTGTGTTTCCATGGTAACAAGCGCCACCCTACAGCGTAGTCACCCAAGGTCCTATGAAGTTTCTCTCTACAGCAGCTGTCACTCAAAGTAAACCCGGAAGTAAAACCCTGTTTTTAACCTCTAATAACTAACGAAGAAGAAACTTTTCAGAAAAAAGAGGCCTTGAACACAAAACAGTCAAATACTAACTACATATCACCACAGCATACGGATGTGACAAACATTCGTACCACGTGTATTGATTAGGGTGACCCCAAATAGTGGCATATTGGACGATTGGTTCTAACGAGCCTTAGTCGACTGACAATCTCATAGTGGAATATTTGCATATGAAACGTGGATCATTCCATTCAAACCATGGGGGTGCTCAATGTCTAATTTTACATTATTTTCCTGTTTCCCTTAAAATAGTGTCTCATTTATCCTATATTGATATAAATATAGACTTATTTAATGTAATTCTGAGAACAGCTCTTGAAGTGTTAAACCTCCTTAAAGTGGTAATTAAATCTCCCCTGGTAATTAAAGGTGGACTCTCCCATTTAGCGGGACCTGTGGAGCAGACGTACCTCAGCTGGCCTTTAAATCTTTCTACGTTCATGGCAGCTCAAAATGTCAGAAATAAAACTTCAGTTGATCCTAAAAACTAGTGATGAAGATGAGGAGCAGCTTCATGAAGAGGGCTGTGAGATCAAGGATTACCGGACCACACAAAAACTGTACGGGGCCAAAAGAACCAGGAGGGATACCCAAAGCTGTCCGAAGCCTCAAAAACAATCCACAGCATCCCATCCACCTCCACACCATCAGAGAGGATATTCTCACAGACAGGATTTACAGTCAACAAAGACAGGAGCGCACTTCTGCCCGTACACACGATGGTTTTCCTCACGTACAGTTTGAAAAGACTCAAGCGGACAAAGACGTGATGAAAGACTGTTTTAAAAGGTTCTGTTAAGAGATTTAAAAACCCTTTAGCTGGTTCAGGTTTGATTTTGAACATTATACAAATGTTTAGTCTTAAGTTGGACAAACTACCCTCCGCAGTGCTGCTCTCCTCTGTGTGAACACTGTTTAAATATCTCCTGATTCTTTATTCTATAGTGGAGTGTTGTTCCATGTTTAACAGATGGTGGCCTTATTTGAGTTTTCTCTCCTTCATCACCTCGTTGTTTTTGCAATATAGATTTAAAAAATCTAAGTTTTATACTTATAATATTCTGTTGTCTCTTTTACTTTAAGCTATGAGTCTCTTAATTGTAAAGGGTTATGTGTAATATTGTCATGCGGTCACCATCATGCAGACTTTGGGTCAATAAGGAAAAACAACAAACATTCCACTATTAGTCGACTATGGGCAAAATCTGATGAATCAGATTCGACTTAGCAAATCCTTAGTCGGGCTCACCCCTAGTATTTATTATTTAAAGTTTGACTGCAGCCCCATTCAAATGAATGGGGGAGACAGAGTTTTTTCACCTATGCTGCAACCAGCCACCAGGGGGAGCAGTTTTTGTGGCGGCCTCACTTTGAGCCGAGAGAGATGACGTCCATTTTTTTATACAGTCTATGGTCTGGAACCACACCAGCATCAATGACCAGGAGGCTTAGATCAGATGTGTCTGTCAGTCATGAGCCGAGCTGTAACGGTTAACTTAAGCTTTGTTGGAGTTTCACTTGTACTCTGGAGTAAGAGTTCTGTGATCCTGGATTCTGTCTTTTAGTTCCTCCTTAGGAATAATCCACAGGTTGATTTAAAGCTAGGGTTGGTAGTCACCCCCCCTCGGAGCTCCTCCAAATCGACGCCCCCGCTCACACGCATGAGCGCCGCTGATTCATGAACATATGATGGTGACTGATTCAAAACCGGTCCTCAGCACATGGTTTGTGTTTTGCACTACGTCAACTCATGTCTCACTCAGTGGTAAGAAAACACCAAAACATTCTCATAGTGAAAGTTAAAAACACAAACAAACATGAAATGTATGCTCTGCAGGAGGCGGGCAGAACGGCAGAATGGGATTTGATTGGTTTAATCTTTTGGCTTCTGATGGCAGGGATTGGTTGGTGTTTTCCCAGGTTTACTCCGGCTGTAGATAGAGGCTTTTTTCACTCTTTTTAAAGAACACATTATGTATTGATTACCATCAGGACATAAAGATCATTTTAACCAGTATGACAAAAAGTGGATCTAAATCTGATTACCAACCCCAGCTTTCAATATGCACAAACATGTAGAGGATTTCATTCATGCCTGTGTTTCTGTCTGCAGGTGTTCACCTGTTCCTCATGCCACAGTGCGTTCTGTATGGAGTGTGATCTCTTCATCCATGACTCTCTGCACTGCTGTCCCTGCTGCATCCACAGTCAGAGCGCCTCCTGAGGCCCGGAGGGGGACCGTCAGACAGAGACTGAAACAAACTCAGTGGATTTCATGTGTGTGGAGTTAACCCATGCATCCAGCTGATGCACCCGATAAATCAGCCCACTTCCCTAGACTCTCCAAGGACTTGAAAGCCGCTGTCTGAGCCGCTGCGGCATTACGTACCGAACGTCTTTAGAGACAGCAGGAACTGTGTGTGCAATGTTTACTCACAGCTGCTGCTGTAGTTCTGTTTGAGAGAACCTGCAGTTTTGTTGCAATTAAAATGATTTTTGTACCTGTCTCAAGGCCTTTATTACGAGAATGACTCTTATTGTTTACTGCATCGAGTGTGAGAGAAGGACTGTGGAGTAAAGAGAAACACTAAGAGCCTGTCTGCTATTCTCTGAGGTTAAAGTCCATCAATTAGCTGAAGTGACGACTTTATGATAGTTGGTGACCTGACCTCTTCTGGAGGACACATCAGAGCCAGACTGAGGTTTACCTTAAACATTTGAAAGGTAAAGATGAGTTTTAGAGGTCCATCCTTTGATCTGATGGAACTGTTTGGGAACATGGATGTGCATTATGTTTGGTGAAGAAAGGGAGAGTCCTTCAACCCTTAGAACACCGTTCTCAGAATTAAACATGGTGGAGGGAGCATCACAGTTAAACATGGTGGAGGGAGCATCACAGTTAAACATGGTGGAGGGAGCATCACAGTTAAACATGGTGGAGGGATCATCACAGTTAAACATGGTGGAGGGATCATCACAGTTAAACATGGTGGAGGGAGCATCACAGTTAAACATGGTGGAGGGATCATCACAGTTAAACATGGTGGAGGGAGCATCACAGTTAAACATGGTGGAGGGAGCATCACAGTTAAACATGGTGGAGGGAGCATCACAGTTAAACATGGTGGAGGGATCATCACAGTTAAACATGGTGGAGGGAGCATCACAGTTAAAAATGGTGAAGTATCATCACAGTTAAACATGGTGGAGGGATCATCACAGTTAAACATGGTGGAGGGATCATCACTGTTAAACATGGTGGAGGGAGCATCACAGTTAAACATGGTGGAGGGAGCATCACAGTTAAACATGGTGGAGGGAGCATCACAGTTAAACATGGTGGAGGGAGCATCACAGTTAAACATGGTGGAGGGAGCATCACAGTTAAACATGGTGGAGGGAGTATCACAGTTAAACATGGTGGAGGGATCATCACAGTTAAACATGGTGGAGGGATCATCACAGTTAAACATGGTGGAGGGAGCATCACAGTTAAACATGGTGGAGGGAGCATCACAGTTAAACATGGTGGAGGGAGCATCACAGTTAAACATGGTGGAGGGATCATCACAGTTAAACATGGTGGAGGGAGCATAACAGTTAAACATGGTGGAGGGATCATCACAGTTAAACATGGTGGAGGGAGCATCACAGTTAAACATGGTGGAGGGAGCATCACAGTTAAACATGGTGGAGGGATCATCACAGTTAAACATGGTGGAGGGAGCATCACAGTTAAACATGATGGAGGGATCATCACAGTTAAACATGGTGGAGGGATCATCACAGTTAAACATGGTGGAGGGAGCATCACAGTTAAACATGGTGGAGGGAGCATCACAGTTAAACATGGTGGAGGGATCATCACAGTTAAACATGGTGGAGGGAGTATCACAGTTAAACATGTTTGAGGATCATCACAGTTAAACATGGTGGAGGGAGCATCACAGTTAAACATGATGGAGGGAGCATCACAGTTAAACATGGTGGAGGGAGCATCACAGTTAAACATGGTGGAGGGAGCATCACTGTTAAACATGGTGGAGGGAGCATCACAGTTAAACATGGTGGAGGGAGCATCACAGTTAAACATGGTGGAGGGAGCATCACAGTTAAACATGGTGGAGGGAGCATCACAGTTAAACATGGTGGAGGGAGCATCAGTGTTAAACATGGTGGAGGGAGCATCACAGTTAAACATGGTGGAGGGAGCATCACAGTTAAACATGGTGGAGGGAGCATCACAGTTAAACATGGTGGAGGGAGCATCACAGTTAAACATGGTGGAGAGAGCATCACAGTTAAACATGGTGGAGGGAGCATCACAGTTAAACATGGTGGAGGGAGCATCATACTGTGGGGCTGTTCTGCAGCCTCAGGCACAGGGAGTCTTGTTCTGGTGCATGGCATCATGAAAAAAGAAAGTTATGTTGACATTTGAGGGATAATATGAATAAATCTGCTCTTAGTCTAGGCTTAGGTTGGCGCTGGGTCTTCCAACAAGACAATGACCCAAAGCATACTTCAAAATTGGCCCAACAGTTCTTAAAGGACAGCAAAACCAAGGTCCTGGAGGTCCTGGAGTGGCCCGTACAGAGCCCAGATCTAAATCCCATGGAAAACCTGTGGCGGGTGCTCACAGTAAACGTCCATGCTCAGAAATCATGTACGTACTTTGGACCAGCTGGAACAGTTTGAATTGGAAGAATGGGTCAAAATCCCTCAGGAGACACGTGCCAACCTTGTAAAGAACTACTTGAAGAGGTTGTTGTCAGGTGTGGCTCAGAAAGGGTGAACCATTGACTACTACTGGCCAGGGGGCTAATCATTTTGGACATGTCATTTTTACCTCTTGTTTCAACTCATTCCTGACAAAGTCAAAAAGCCTTGATGCAATAAAACTAATTTATTTGGTTCTTTTACGCATTTAAAAACTAAAACGGGTCGGTGCAGACCCTAACACAAGAGGAAGGTTAACACAAAACCTCCAGGCCTCCGTTAGAAAGATGAAGATGAAGAGGAATTTCACCTTTCAACACAACAACGAACCAAAGCATACATCCAAATCAACAAAAGCATGGCTTCACCAGAAGAAGATTCAAGTTTTTGAATGGTCCAGCCAGAGTCCAGACCTGAATCCAGTTGAATATCTGTGTGGTGGTCTGAAGAGGGCTGTGCACAGGAGGTGACCTCACTATCTGATGGTTCTGGAGCTTTTTTGTAAAGAAGAATGGGCAAATATCACCACGTCAAGATGTGCCATGATAATAGAGTCCTACAAAAAAACAGAGTGCTGTAATAAAATCAAAAGATGTTTCAAAAAATGATTAGTTAAAGGGCGTGTACACTTATGCAACCACATTATTTTAGTTATTTATTTTTATTCTTCCCCCTAAAATATATATTTTTTTAAATCAGTTGAATTGTTCATGTTATAGGTCACATGATTTATCTTGGTCTCATTTTTTTACATCACAAAACCTGGCATTTTAACAGGGGGGTGTAGACTTTTCATATCCACTGTATATATATATATATATATATATATATATATATATATATATATATATATATATATGTTTATCTGTGAATCTGTGAAGTACTTTGTTACTTGTATTGAAAATATATAAATAAAAGTATTATTATTAAAAGTATTAAATGACATTTGAACTCATTGTGTTTTAAAGTCCTGTCTTTGTGCAGAGAACAGAAGATCACAGGTCTATTGGAGGAAGATGAAAGGTGTCATTTCAGCCACTAGATGGCGGCGATAAATTCAAAAGCAGTTATAAAAACGTAGAAGAAGAAATCGTCACTTCCGGTGCTTCTGTAACAGCTGCTGGCGGGAAGCTTCGTGATCAGTTCGGTAACGGATCACATCAGTCCGGGACCCCTTGAGAACATGCCCCGTGTGTTGAACGGAATCGTGGCGGTGTGTCCCGACCTGGGGATCGGGATGAACGGAAACCTGCCGTGGCACCCCGTCAGACTCAAGTAAGTCCGGTCCCGAGCAGTCTACCGGGTTCATATTAAAACTGTAAACAGTGTTTACCTCACAGAGAGCACGTGACACTTTGACATGTATTATTATGTCTCTGTTTCACAGCAATGAGTTCAAACACTTCAGGAAGATGACCTCCACCCCGGCTGTACAAGGTGAGTTAGACTCATTGACTCCATAATTATGGAGTTGAAGTCCTCATCCTCTGCTTCAGAGGGGCAAAGGTTTATGAGGCAGGACCTCACCTGTACTTACACCTCATGAAATCCTGCACGAGGAGCAGATCAGCTGGTAAATCAGCTGGTAAACACAACAAGAACAGGTGAACACTCCTCTAACTCAAGCTACCATACATCACCTATGTGACCCACTATAACCGTAACACCACCATACAGCTGTGTGTCATGTGATGTATAGGGAGCAGGTGGTTATGCCAAAGAAGATTCCTGAAGGATGAGACAGACAATCAATCTATCAATGAATCAATCCATCAATCAATCTTTATTTATAAAGCACTAAATCACAACAAACGTTCTCCTCAGACTCTTTCCAAACAGAGCAGGTCTAGACCTTACTCTATGTTCTATTATTAACAAAGACCCAACATCAAGACCGGATCAGATCCAGTCCCATCTTACAGACAGGACTCAGTCTGGACAAACATCTTCTTTTGAAGAATACGTTTCAGTAGATTAAAATGTTCCCGCTCAGCCGATTTAGCCTTTAAAGTTAAAACATATAAACAAGAATGTAACATTTTGGGATTCTAATGGAGGATATTAGCATGTGGAGCTGTTTGTAAAGTTGTGCGCACCAAAAATAACAACATTTCTCCACATGTAGCTCCAAAACATCTTTGAAAATATAACAATACGTTTTTAAAGTTCCGTCTTTATCACATTTAGAGCAATATTGGCTTTTTCACATTTATTTTTCTTGCCACAATATATTTAAGAAAATAATACTAAAATCAAAATGCTAAATCTATATCTAAATGTTCAATGTTAAATCTAAATGTTCAACGTTAAATCTAAATGTTCAACATTTAATCTAAATGTTCAACGTTAAATCTAAACGTTAAATATAAATCTAAATGTTCAACGTTTAATCTAAATGTTCAACGTTAAATATAAATGTTCAACGTTTAATCTAAATGTTCAACGTTAAATATAAATGTTCAACGTTTAATCTAAATGTTCAACGTTAAATATAAATGTTCAACGTTTAATGTAAATGTTCAACGTTAAATCTAAATGTTCAACGTTTAATCTAAATGTTCAACGTTAAATCTAAATGTTCAACGTTAAATATAAATGTTCAACGTTTAATCTAAATGTTCAACGTTAAATATAAATGTTCAACGTTTAATCTAAATGTTCAACGTTAAATATAAATGTTCAACGTTTAATCTAAATGTTCAACGTTAAATATAAATGTTCAACGTTTAATCTAAATGTTCAACGTTAAATATAAATGTTCAACGTTTAATCTAAATGTTCAACGTTTAATCTAAATGTTCAACGTTAAATATAAATGTTCAACGTTTAATCTAAATGTTCAACGTTAAATATAAATGTTCAACGTTTAATCAAAATGTTCAACGTTTAATCTAAATGTTCAACGTTAAATCTAAATGTTCAACGTTAAATCTAAATGTTCAACGTTAAATCTAAATGTTCAATGTTAAATCTAAATGTTCAACGTTTAATCAAAATGTTCAACGTTAAATCTAAATGTTAGTACAAATCAAAATGTTAAATATAAATCTAAACGATCAATGTTAAATATAAATGTTAAATATAACTCTAAATGTTCAATGTTAAATATAAATGTTCAACGCTAAATCTAAATGTTCAATGTTAAATCTAAATGTTCGACATTATATCTAAATGTTCAATGTTAAATATAAATGTTCAATGTTAAATCTAAATGTTCAATGTTAAATCTTAATGTTCAACATTAAATCTAAATGTTCAACGTTAAATCTAAACGTTCAATGTTAAATCTTAATGTTCAACATTAAATCTAAATGTTCAACGTTAAATCTAAACGTTCAATGTTAAATCTAAATGTTAAATGTTAAATCTTAATGTTCAACGTTAAATCTAAATGTTCAACGTTAAATCTAAATGTTCAATGTTAAATCTAAATGTTAAATCTAAATGTTAAATCTAAATGTTAAATCTTAATGTTCAACATTAAATCTAAATGTTCAACATTAAATCTAAATGTTCAACGTTAAATCTAAATGTTCAATGTTAAATCTAAATGTTAAATGTTAAATCTAAATGTTAAATCTAAATGTTAAATGTTAAATCTTAATGTTCAACGTTAAATCTAAATGTTCAACATTAAATCTAAATGTTCAATGTTAAATCTTGATATCAAATCTTAATATTAAATTTTAATATTAAATCTAAATGTTAAATCTAAATATTAAATCTAAATGTTAAATTTAAATGTTAAATCTTAATGTTAAATCTAAATATTAAATCTAAATATTAAATTTAAATGTTAAATTTAAATGTTAAATTTAAATGTTAAATCTAAATGTTAAATGTTGCTCTGTGATCCTAAATATTTAGCTGATATGTAAATTCCCTCTGCTGTCTAGCAGAAATACCAAAATAAAAGCTTCATAAAGAGTTACAGACTTAGCAATACCACCTTAGCTTGTCCGTCCCATAGACTGGGTCAGCTCTGTCTCTGATGACTGCTCAGTCGTTGACCACCAGTCCAAAGTTTTACTCTTCAAATAACTCGTCTATTGAGTCAGGCGTATCACACTGGGAGCTCAACATAAACATCCATGATTGATAACCTCACGATGAACCTTTCTCTCCTGCAGGAAAGCAGAACGTGGTGATCATGGGCAGGAAGACCTGGTTCTCCATCCCAGAGAAGAACAGACCTTTAAACAGCCGGATCAACATCGTCCTCAGCAGACAGTGCAAGTATGTTTCACTCTCAGTGAGCGCCATGACAACAACACAGCTGAGACTACACAAGACTCAAACATTAAAGTGTTCACACACTGCCTTCCTCTGAGTCATGTTTCCACTCCACTGATGAGTTTAGAGATTACATGTCATTTGTTTACTTGTTATTGAACTCTGATATCTTTCAGTATTATCAGTCCACAGGATCACAGCTTTACAGTCCGGACTTTTTAAGACCAGAGATCGTGCTTGTTGCAGGAGCACTCAGTTTTTAGGTGCTGTGAAAAATTATTAAATTCCATATAAACCACTTCTTAACTTTTTAAATCATCAGTGATGTTAAAGAAGCAGTTTATCTATCAGCTTGGCCGTTGTTTACTTCAGCTTTCTGAAACTGGTAATCCAGCAACGCCTGACCCAGCAGCCTGCAGACCAGATCCAACAGAACAGTCAGACTACAGACTGCAGTCATTGGTCGTATGTAGCCAGAGGTGTGTAGAGTAAACCCAAACAGTACTCAAGTAAAAGTACTGTTACTTTACAATGATGTTACTCAAGTAGAAGTAAGAGTACTCATAGAAATAAGTACTTGAGTAAGAGTAAATAAGTACCTAAAAAAAAACTACTCAAGTAGTGAGTAACTTGTGAGTAGTGTCATATATAAAATTGTATTGTATTGGAAATGCTAATAACAATGTGAAGAGCACACTGACTTTAATAAAGTGACATAAATAGGAACATGTCTAAATGAATGCTGTTAGGCATGGTTTACTTTCAAACATTAAAGAAAGAGAAGCTGCACTGTGCTCAAACTAATGTACCCTCTTTCATTTATTAAAACAAGCTAGAACTTCAAACTGTGTCTGAGATGTGATCACAACTCCAGAACATCATTTTCATTTCATTTCATTCATTTTAATTTGATGCTCAGACCATGATCACATGGTATGGAGCCACAAAACATAAATTACAAATAACAAAACAATATAATGATGGCACACGGCATGTTTGAAGTACAACAGATCTTACTTAAACAATGGAAGGACATTCTTCAGAAAAGCTCCTAATTTACAGATAAGTTTTGGCTTATCTGATTGCAAAAGCAAAATTAATTTAAACACAGAGGGACGTTGAAAATAACACCTGGGTATGAACCTCTCTCTGTTATTCAGAATGCTTGTGTTGCTGCATTCAAACAAAACATGGTTCTCATCCCCTACACTATCATCATTACAGAGATGACAAATCCTCAGTTTTCTATCCAGGCCTTTATACCTTCCCGTGACCTTAGGGGTCCTGGTGTTATTCACTCTAAAATTACAAATAGCCTGTCTATACTTCTGCTTTTCAAATAACAAATATTTTTCTAGTTTTACATCTGGTTTAAATACTCCCACATTACAATTAAAAATATCTATCCCTTACAAACTTTCTTTTTTAACCTATTAACTTATTTTCAGTACATCTTACTTAAAAACATAACTTGAAAATACTAAAACAACTTGGAAGTGTTTAAAAAGGCCTGAACTCAGTCCTGAAGAATCTCTCTGAGGTGACTGTTGAGCTTCAGAAGCAGCTGTTTGAATTAGCATGCTACCTTACTGCTCTTAGAAGTTACTTTAGATTACTGTCCAACATTTCTAACATGATTTTAAGATTTAATATTAACCAGTATGATCCTTACCTAACTGATAACTAACTAACATGTTTTTAAGATTTAATATTAACCAGTATGATCCTTAGCTTACCTAACTGATAACTCACCATGACATGTTTTTAAGATTTAATATTAACCAGTATGATCCTTAGCTTACCTAACTGATAACTCACCATGACATGTTTTTAAGATTTAATATTAACCAGTATGATCCTTAGCTTACCTAACTGATAACTCACCATGACATGTTTTTAAGATTTAATATTAACTAGTATGATCCTTCCCTAACTGATAACTAACTATAACATGCTTTTAAGATTTAATATTAACCAGTATGATCCTTAGCTTACCTAACTGATAACTCACTATAACATGTTTTTAAGATTTAATATTAACCAGTATGATCATTAGCTTACCTAACTGATAACTAACTATAACATGTTTTTAAGATTTAATATTAACTAGTATGATCCTTAGCTTACCTAACTGATAACTAACTATAACATGTTTTTAAGATTTGATATTAACCAGTATGATCCTTCCCTAACTGATAACTAACTATAACATGATTTTAAGATTTAATATTAACTAGTATGATCCTTACCTAACTGATAACTCACCATGACATGCTTTTAAGATTTAATATTAACTAGTATGATCCTTAGCTTACCTAACTGATAACTCACCATGACATGCTTTTAAGATTTAATATTAACCAGTATGATCATTAGCTTACCTAACTGATAACTCACCATGACATGCTTTTAAGATTTAATATTAACCAGTATGATCATTAGCTTACCTAACTGATAACTAACTAACATGTTTTTAAGATTTAATATTAACCAGTATGATCCTTAGCTTACCTAACTGAGAACTCACCATGACATGTTTTTAAGATTTAATATTAACCAGTATGATCATTAGCTTACCTAACTGATAACTAACTATAACATGTTTTTAAGATTTAATATTAACTAGTATGATCCTTCCCTAACTGATAACTAACTATAACATGTTTTTAAGATTTAATATTAACTAGTATGATCCTTAGCTTACCTAACTGATAACTCACCATGACATGTTTTTAAGATTTAATATTAACCAGTATGATCCTTAGCTTACCTAACTGAGAACTCACCATGACATGTTTTTAAGATTTAATATTAACCAGTATGATCCTTAGCTTACCTAACTGAGAACTCACCATGACATGTTTTTAAGATTTAATATTAACTAGTATGATCCTTAGCTTACCTAACTGATAACTAACTATAACATGTTTTTAAGATTTAATATTAACTAGTATGATCCTTCCCTAACTGATAACTCACCATGACATGCTTTTAAGATTTAATATTAACCAGTATGATCCTTAGCTTACCTAACTGATAACTCACTATAACATGTTTTTAAGATTTAATATTAACTAGTATGATCCTTCCCTAACTGATAACTCACCATGACATGCTTTTAAGATTTAATATTAACCAGTATGATCCTTAGCTTACCTAACTGATAACTCACCATGACATGTTTTTAAGATTTAATTGTTCTATAAGCTCCAGATTTCCACCGTATAGACAAAGTAAGCAGCTCATAATGTGACTGTTTCTCCTTCTTGTCATTTAGAAGTTATGAGAGAGTCTGGATGTTGGGTACAGGGTAAACATGTTCCTCCAAAGGGGACGCAGGTATTACACAGCCTCTCTCCCCAGCTGTAGGTGGAGGAGGGGGCGGAGCTACTTCTCCGTTCATTCAGTGTTGAGGCTATTTATAGCTCTGGATCAGAAGGAGCTGTGTGAGAGATCGGCTGAGTATAAAACATATAAAATGAAGAAATAAAGGAACGGTAAAAGTAGAGACTGGACAGCCCAATGTAACAAAGTAAAAGAACATATTTTTTAACACAAATGTACTTGAGTAGGAGTAAAAAGTACTCTGCAAAACAAATACTCTCAGAAGTACAATTTTTTGAAAAAACTACTCAAGTACATGTAACGGAGTAAATGTAACTTATTACTACCCACCTCTGTATGTAGTGGATGGTTTCGAGAACAGCCAGTGTCTCTGCTGAGTCTGTGTTTGTGTTTAGGATTTCCTGCTGTACTCCGGCCTTGTTGGCGTTTGTTTTTTGTAAACGTTGTAATTAATATCTTGCAAACACATCTACACCCACCATCACCGCATTGATCTGACTGCCCCTCCTTTTTCCACTTCTTGAGAGTTTTGAAAGAATAACTGCAACACACAATAAAACCAAACTTCCTCAGACACAAACCTGAAAGAAGAAGCAGAGCAGACGTTCAGCTGTGGTCTCTCTGAGCTGTGTTGTTCCTGCAGTGTTCACACACACACATCCAGCTGTGGTGTTAACCTGATTTGTGTTTCCTCCTCTCCTCCAGAGAGCCTCCTGCAGGTGCTCACCACCTGGCTGCAGACTTCAGCTCCGCTCTCAGACTGCTGGACACCGAGCTGGCAGATAAGGCGGACCAGGTCTGGGTCATAGGAGGAACCTCTCTCTACAAGGTACAGCATGGAGGTCTGGTCATTGAACTGCTGCCACATCAGACCTCTCCGCACCTCTCTGTGGTTTATACCTCTGAACACGTAGACATAGAGCCCAGGTGTAAAAACGCCAGAGCTCGTCTTTATCCGTGAGAGTATCACAGATCGTTTGTGTGTTTATGTTTGTGTTGTTTGGGTTACCCAGGAGTTGATGGAGAGCCCGGGGAGCAGGAGGCTGTTCGTCACACGGATCCTGAAGCAGTTTGACTGCGATACGTTCCTCCCTGAAATCAGTCCAGATAAATATCGTCTGCTGCCAGAGTAAGATCATCACACGCTTTATTTCAGCTGCTGTCTCACTTAAGAGCTTTCTCAACTTCTCTCTCTGTTGTATTAAAGGTGACATATCATGCAAAATTGACTTTTTAATGGTTCTCTACCTGAAATATGTTTCCCTGGCATGTCTACAAACCCCCCCGAGAATGAAAAGAATCCATTCTGCCCCTGTTCTGATTTCTCCACCTTTCTGTAAATGTGTGTGAAACCAGCCGTTTCAGACTTCAGTGTTTTTGTTACGTAACAACAATATCCGGTCTGTAACGGAGTCAGAGCTCGGAGCTTGTTCAGCCCATAGACTGTATAAAATAATACTGAATCCCTCCCCTGTTTTTCATTACCTGCACACATGTGTGCTAACAAGGAGCTTAGGAGGGAGGCATGCTAGTTGTAGGCTGTCTTAATAAACACAAAGGTCGGTTTTACTCCCCACGTCTGCAGATTTGAAGATCTAGTGGATGATTTTATTTATCATGGATAAGTGCTAGCGCTAGTTAGCATAGCTACATAGCTACATGTCGTAGCTGTAGCTGTGTACCAAGACACACGTCGACATACTGACAAATAAAACAACAAGAAACACTAAATCTGTGACCAATCCTTCAGAAAAGGTCCCGCTGCCTTTCTGGTAGAGGTCGGTTTTACTCCCCACGTCTGCAGATTTGAAGATCTAGTGGATGATTTTTATTTATCACGGAAAAGTGCTAGCGCTAATTAGCATAGCCACATAGCTACATGCCGTAGCTGTAGCTGTGTACCAAGACACAAATCTACATACTGATAAATAAAACAACAAGAAACACTAAATCTGTGACCAATGGTTCAGAAAGGTCCTTGCTGCAGGCGCCTCTCCGTCAGGATCAGATTCTGGATCAGATTCAGAGGGTTGAAGTAACGCGATCTCTGAGCAGCCGTGTATATTCAGCCAACATGTAAACATTAGATCAACGTGCTGGACAGCCGAGGCACATCCACTTCCTGAGGGGGCGTGGTCAGAGGGAAAACAGCCTGTTCTGAGGAGGACTGAAGAAGAGGGTTTTTCAGGCAGACCAAAATCTGATTTCAAAGTGTTTTTTTGAGCATAAACTTTAAAGACATGTTTTGGGGACCTCTTAGACCAATATATATTGATGAAAAAAGTGTGATGTCACCTTTAACAAGTATGCAAATCAAATATGACGAGAATCTGTTCATCAGCATCATATGATCCACTTTATTTAGGGGGAACATGGAGAATGAACTGTCACAGTGACACATTGTGGGCAGAGTGGTTTATAATTCAGCATTTATGTGTTTCTGTTGAAAACAGACCATAAAGAAAGACATACAGATCAATCAATCAATCTTTATTTGTATAGCGAGCAGGTCTAGACCACTCTATGTCAAATTATGAACAGAGACCCAACACCAAGACAGGATAAGACTCAGTAACAGGTTAACAGTATGACTTGTTTCTCCTACAGGTTTCCAGGAGTGTCTAAAGAGCTGCAGGAGGAGAACGGCATCCAGTACAGATTTGAAGTCTATGAGAGTATCGACGAGTGAAGAGGAATTATGAGGAACAAAAAACATACTTCTCTTTTTTTCCTGTTGAAATTAACTCTGATTCCAGTCTGAAAGGTTCCTGCTGTAAAGGTGTTTACAGGTACGGGAGCATGTATATATGAAGAAGTGTAAATCAAAAACATGATGATACATGTCACTGTGATCAGATACTCTCTCAGGAATGAGTTTTAATCTGTCTGCTGGGAGGAACGTGGACCAAACCCACCATGTGACTCTTGTTGTGGAGTAAAGAGACGATACTTTTATCCACTGTCTCTTGTGATGCTGTTGGTGATGTAACTCAGCATGTTTTGTTTCAATCTGAACATTCCCAGAATCCCCTGTGATCAGCAGGTACGATGAATAAAGTGCATCTACAAGACTTTGAAACTGTGTCACTGATTGTTGTTTCAATACCTCTTAACCTAGGCTAAAACACGGCTGAACTAATGGTTGCATAGTCTGTATTAAGTTGTGTAGTCTGTATTTGGTTGTGTAGTTAATGTTTGTATGGGGCGCTGTTTGTAAAGTTGTGCACACTGAAAATAACGGCATCAATTCTCCACATTTAGCTCCAAAATGTAGCGTACAATTTTAAAAGTCACTTTTTTTATCACATTTAGAGCAATATTTGTGATCTTCACATTAAATTTTGTTGTGATAAATATATAAAGTTACGATCACTGTTAAATCCAAATGTTAAATGTTGCTCTGCGATCCTAAATATTTAGCTGATATGCAAATGCACACTGACTGCCGCCTAGCAGAGACACCAAAAATAAAAGCTTCATAAAGCGATACAGACTTAGCAATAGTAACTTATCTTGTCCGTACCATAGACTTTGGTACAAACGGTGCCCCATACAAATTCACACTGCCGTCTAGCAGAAGTACCACAATAGATTGGATGCCTAAATGACATGGATGACTGAGAACCTTCACAGACAAAATAGATTGGTACTGATCAGATTTAACATTTAATATTTATATTTAACAATCAACATTTAGATTTAAGATTTAGATTTTTTCACATTTATATTTATATTTAACATTTATATTTATATTTAACATTTGGATTTATATTTAACATTTAGTAGCCAGGCTGACAGTCATAGCTCCACTGAGCCATGTATTCCTTTAGCCCTCAGCAGCGATGACTTTATGAGCTTCTTTAATGATCAAATCTTAAAGATTAGAGATCAAATTAGTAACCTCTTACCTTTAACTAGTGTAGGACCCTTTACCAACAGCGGGATCATTGAAACGGCGTTAAAGCCAGATGTATACCAAGACTGTTTTTCACCCATTGACCTTCCTGAACTGGTTTCAACAGTTTCTTCAGCTAAACCATCGACCTGTCTTTTAGACCCAATCCCAACTAAGCTGCTAAAAGAAGTCCTTCCATTAGTTAGCAGTTCTTTACTCAGTATGATCAATATGTCTTTGCTGACAGGCTATGTACCTCAATCATTTAAAGTAGCTGTAATTAAACCTCTCCTTAAAAAGCCCACTCTTGATTCAGGCTCCTTATCTAACTATAGTTTATAGTAGTTTGTGTTTGGCTGTGTAGTTTGTGTTTGGTTGTGTACTTTGGTTGTGTAGTTTGTGTTTGGTTGTGTAGTTTGTGTTTGGTTGTGTAGTTTGGTTGTGTACTTTGGTTGTGTAGTTTGTGTTTGGTTGTGTAGTTTGTGTTTGGTCGTGTACTTTGGTTGTGTAGTTTGTGTTTGGTTGTGTAGTTTGTGTTTGGTTGTGTAGTTTGTGTTTGGTCGTGTAGTTTGTGTTTGGTCGTGTAGTTTGGTTGTGTAGTTGGTGTTTGGTTGTGTAGTTTGTGTTTGGTCATGTAGTTTGTGTTTGGTTGTGTAGTTTGTGTTTGGTCGTGTACTTTGGTTGTGTAGTTTGTGTTTGGTTGTGTAGTTTGGTTGTGTAGTTTGTGTTTGGTTGTGTAGTTTGTGTTTGGTCGTGTAGTTTGTTTTTGTAGTTTGTGTAGTTTGTGTTTGGTCGTGTAGTTTGGTTGTGTAGTTGGTGTTTGGTTGTGTAGTTTGTGTTTGGTTGTGTAGTTTGTGTTTGGTCGTGTACTTTGGTTGTGTAGTTTGTGTTTGGTCGTGTACTTTGGTTGTGTAGTTTGTGTTTGGTTGTGTAGTTTGTGTTTGGTTGTGTAGTTTGTGTTTGATCGTATAGTTTGTGTTTGGTCGTGTACTTTGGTTGTGTAGTTTGTGTTTGGTCGTGTACTTTGGTTGTGTAGTTTGTGTTTGGTTGTGTAGTTTGTGTTTGGTTGTGTAGTTTGTGTTTGGTCATGTATTTTGGTTGTGAAGTGTGTGTTTGGTTGTGTAGTTTGTGTTTGGTTGTGTAGTTTGTGTTTGGTCGTGTAGTTTGTGTTTGGTCGTGTAGTTTGGTTGTGTAGTTGGTGTTTGGTTGTGTAGTTTGTGTTTGGTCATGTAGTTTGTGTTTGGTTGTGTAGTTTGTGTTTGGTCGTGTACTTTGGTTGTGTAGTTTGTGTTTGGTTGTGTAGTTTGGTTGTGTAGTTTGTGTTTGGTTGTGTAGTTTGTGTTTGGTCGTGTAGTTTGTTTTTGTAGTTTGTGTAGTTTGTGTTTGGTTGTGTAGTTTGTGTTTGGTTGTGTAGTTTGTGTTTGGTTGTGTAGTTTGTGTTTGGTCGTGTAGTTTGGTTGTGTAGTTGGTGTTTGGTTGTGTAGTTTGTGTTTGGTTGTGTAGTTTGTGTTTGGTCGTGTACTTTGGTTGTGTAGTTTGTGTTTGATCGTATAGTTTGTGTTTGGTCGTGTACTTTGGTTGTGTAGTTTGTGTTTGGTTGTGTAGTTTGGTTGTGTAGTTTGTGTTTGGTTGTGTAGTTTGTGTTTGGTTGTGTAGTTTGTGTTTGGTTGTGTAGTTTGGTTGTGTAGTTTGTGTTTGGTTGTGTAGTTTGTGTTTGGTTGTGTAGTTTGTGTTTGGTCGTGTAGTTTGGTTGTGTAGTTGGTGTATGGTTGTGTAGTTTGTGTTTGGTTGTGTAGTTTGTGTTTGGTCATGTAGTTTGTGTTTGGTTGTGTAGTTTGTGTTTGGTCGTGTAGTTTGGTTGTGTAGTTGGTGTTTGGTTGTGTAGTTTGTGTTTGGTCGTGTACTTTGGTTGTGTAGTTTGTGTTTGATCGTATAGTTTGTGTTTGGTTGTGTAGTTTGTGTTTGGTTGTGTAGTTTGTGTTTGGTTGTGTAGATTGTGTTTGGTTGTGTAGTTTGTGTTTGGTTGTGTAGTTTGTGTTTGGTTGTGTAGTTTGTGTTTGGTTGTGTAGTTTGTGTTTGGTTGTGTAGTTTGTGTTTGGTTGTGTAGTTTGTGTTTGGTTGTGTAGTTTGTGTTTGGTTGTGTACTTTGTGTTTGGTTGTGTAGTTTGTGTTTGGTTGTGTAGTTGGTGTTTGGTTGTGTAGATTGTGTTTGGTTGTGTAGTTTGTGTTTGGTTGTGTAGATTGGTTGTGTAGTTGGTGTTTGGTTGTGTAGATTGTGTTTGGTTGTCTAGTTTGGTTGTGTAGTTTGTGTTTGGTCGTGTAGATTGTGTTTGGTTGTGTAGTTTGGTTGTGTAGTTTGTGTTTGTTCGTGTAGTTGGTTGTGTAGTTTGTGTTTGGTTGTGTAGTTTGTGTTTGGTCGTGTAGTTTGGTTGTGTAGTTTGTGTTTGGTTGTGTAGTTTGTGTAGGTTGTGTAGGTTGTGTAGTTTTAGTTTGTGTTTGGTTGTGTAGTTTGTGTTTGGTTGTGTAGTTTGTCTTTGGTTGTGTAGTTTGTGTAGGTTGTGTAGGTTGTGTAGTTTTAGTTTGTGTTTGGTTGTGTAGTTTGTGTTTGGTTGTGTAGTTTGTGTTTGGTTGTGTAGTTTGTGTTTGTTGTGTAGTTTGTGTTTCGTTGTGTAGTTTGTGTTTGGTTGTGTAGTTTGTGTTTGGTTGTGTACTTTGTGTTTGGTTGTGTAGTTTGTGTTTGGTTGTGTAGATTGGTTGTGTAGTTGGTGTTTGGTTGTGTAGATTGTGTTTGGTTGTCTAGTTTGGTTGTGTAGTTTGTGTTTGGTCGTGTAGTTTGGTTGTGTAGTTCGTGTTTGGTTGTGTAGATTGTGTTTGGTTGTGTAGTTTGGTTGTGTAGTTTGTGTTTGTTCGTGTAGTTGGTTGTGTAGTTTGTGTTTGGTTGTGTAGTTTGTGTTTGGTCGTGTAGTTTGGTTGTGTAGTTTGTGTTTGGTTGTGTAGTTTGTGTAGGTTGTGTAGGTTGTGTAGTTTTAGTTTGTGTTTGGTTGTGTAGTTTGTGTTTGGTTGTGTAGTTTGTGTTTGGTTGTGTAGTTTGTGTAGGTTGTGTAGGTTGTGTAGTTTTAGTTTGTGTTTGGTTGTGTAGTTTGTGTTTGGTTGTGTAGTTTGTGTTTGGTTGTGTAGTTTGTGTTTGTTGTGTAGTTTGTGTTTCGTTGTGTAGTTTGTGTTTGATTGTGTAGTTGGTGTTTGGTTGTGTAGTTTGTGTTTGGTTGTGTAGTTTATGTTTGGTTGTGTAGTTTGTGTTTGATTGTGTAGTTGGTGTTTGGTTGTGTAGTTTGTGTTTGGTTGTATAGTTTGTGTTTGTTGTGTAGTTTGTGTTTTGTTGTGTAGTTTGTGTTTGTTGTGTAGTTTGTGTTTGGTCGTGTAGTTTGTGTTTGGTTGTGTAGTTTGTGCTTGGTTGTGTAGTTTGTGTTTGATTGTGTAGTTTGTGTTTGGTTGTGTAGTTTGTGTTTGGTTGTGTAGTTTGTGTTTGGTTGTGTAGTTTGTGTTTGGTTGTGTAGCTTGTGTTTGGTTGTGTAGTTTGTGTTTTGTTGTGTAGTTTGTGTTTAGTTGTGTAGTTTGTGTTTGGTTGTGTAGTTTGTGTTTAGTTGTGTAGTTTGTGTTTGGTTGTGTAGTTTGTGTTTGGTTGTGTAGTTTGTGGTTGGTTGTGTGGTTGTGTAGTTTGTGTTTGGTTGTGTAGTTTGTGTTTGGTTGTGTAGTTTGTGTTTGGTTGTGTGGTTGTGTAGTTTGTGTTTGGTTGTGTAGTTTGTGTTTGGTTGTGCCGTTTTTGTTTGGTTGTGTGGTTGTGTAGTTTGTGTTTGGTTGTGTAGTTTGTGTTTGGTTGTGCCGTTTTTGTTTGGTTATGTAGTTTGTGTAGTTTTAGTTTGTGTTTGGTTGTGTAGTTTGTGTTTGGTTGTTTAGTTTGTGTAGTTTTAGTTTGTGTTTGGTTGTGTAGTTTGTGTTTGGTTGTGTAGTTTGTGTTTGGTTGTGTAGTTTGTGTTTGTTTGGGTAGTTTGTGTTTACACACACAGTAGATTGTGTTTGGTTGTGTAGTTTTTTGTTTGTTGTGTAGTTTGTGTTTGTTGTGTAGTTTGTGTTTGGTTGTGTAGTTTTTTGTTTGTTGTGTAGTTTGTGTTTGTTGTGTAGTTTGTGTTTGGTTGTGTAGTTTGTGTTTACACACACAGTAGATTGTGTTTGGTTGTGTAGATTGTGTTTGGTTGTGTAGTTTGTGTTTACACACATAGTAGTTTGTGTTTGGTTGTGTAGTTTGTGTTTGTTGTGTAGTTTGTGTTTGGTTGTGTAGTTTGTGTTTGGTTGTGTGGTTGTGTAGTTTGTGTTTGGTTGTGTAGTTTGTGTTTGGTTGTGCCGTTTTTGTTTGGTTATGTAGTTTGTGTAGTTTTAGTTTGTGTTTGGTTGTGTAGTTTGTGTTTGGTTGTTTAGTTTGTGTAGTTTTAGTTTGTGTTTGGTTGTGTAGTTTGTGTTTGGTTGTGTAGTTTGTGTTTGGTTGTGTAGTTTGTGTTTGGTTGTGTAGTTTGTGTTTGTTTCGGTAGTTTGTGTTTACACACACAGTAGATTGTGTTTGGTTGTGTAGTTTTTTGTTTGTTGTGTAGTTTGTGTTTGTTGTGTAGTTTGTGTTTGGTTGTGTAGTTTGTGTTTGGTTGTGCCGTTTTTGTTTGGTTATGTAGTTTGTGTAGTTTTAGTTTGTGTTTGGTTGTGTAGTTTGTGTTTGGTTGTTTAGTTTGTGTAGTTTTAGTTTGTGTTTGGTTGTGTAGTTTGTGTTTGGTTGTGTAGTTTGTGTTTGGTTGTGTAGTTTGTGTTTGTTTCGGTAGTTTGTGTTTACACACACAGTAGTTTGTGTTTGGTTGTGTAGTTTGTGTTTGTTTCGGTAGTTTGTGTTTACACACACAGTAGATTGTGTTTGGTTTGTGTAGTTTTAGTTTGTGTTTGGTTGTGTAGTTTTTTGTTTGTTGTGTAGTTTGTGTTTGTTGTGTAGTTTGTGTTTGGTTGTGTAGTTTTTTGTTTGTTGTGTAGTTTGTGTTTGTTGTGTAGTTTGTGTTTGGTTGTGTAGTTTGTGTTTACACACACAGTAGATTGTGTTTGGTTGTGTAGTTTGTGTTTGGTTGTGTAGATTGTGTTTGGTTGTGTAGTTTGTGTTTACACACATAGTAGTTTGTGTTTGGTTGTGTAGTTTGTGTTTGTTGTGTAGTTTGTGTTTGGTTGTGTAGTTTGTGTTTGGTTGTGTAGTTTGTGTTTGTTGTGTAGTTTGTGTTTGGTTGTGTAGTTTGTGTTTGGTTGTGTAGTTTGTGTTTGGTTGTGTAGTTTGTGTTTGGTTGTGTAGATTGTGTTTGGTTGTGTAGTTTGTGTTTACACACATAGTAGTTTGTGTTTGGTTGTGTAGTTTGTGTTTGGTTGTGTAGTTTGTGTTTGGTTGTGTAGTTTGTGTTTACACACACAGTAGATTGTGTTTGTTGTGTAGTTTGTGTTTGTTGTGTAGATTGTGTTTGGTTGTGTAGTTTGTGTTTGGTTGTGTAGTTTGTGTTTGGTTGTGTAGTTTGTGTTTGGTTGTGTAGTTTGTGTTTGGTTGTGTAGTTTGTGTTTGTTGTGTAGTTTGTGTTTGTTGTGTAGTTTGTGTTTACACACACAGTAGATTGTGTTTGGTTGTGTAGTTTGTGTTTGTTGTGTAGTTTGTGTTTGGTTGTGTAGTTTGTTTGGTTGTGTAGTTTGTGTTTGGTTGTGTAGTTTGTGTTTGGTTGTGTAGTTTGTGTTTGTTGTGTAGTTTGTGTTTGTTGTGTAGTTTGTGTTTACACACACAGTAGATTGTGTTTGGTTGTGTAGTTTGTTTGGTTGTGTAGTTTGTGTTTGGTTGTGTAGTTTGTGTTTGTTGTGTAGTTTGTGTTTGTTGTGTAGTTTGTGTTTGTTGTGTAGTTTGTGTTTGTTGTGTACTATGTGTTTGTTGTGTAGTTTGTGTTTGTTGTGTAGTTTGTGTTTGGTTGTGTAGTTTGTGTTTACACACACAGTAGATTGTGTAGAGGTTAACTCTGGAGAGCAGCACTGTGATAAAGTCAAGGACCCCTTACTATGTATACAGAACCAAAGAGAGGAGGCAGTATGATGGGGAACATTCTGCAGCAGAACACCGGAGCACATTGTTGACTGTTCACACAGGTCTCATCTTTTATTCCCATGTTACAGGACAACAGGTTATCAAACATATTGAACCTGAAGCTGTGAATCTTGTAGTCACCCAAACCTTCAGGTCCCATCTGCTCTCCATCCCTGACTTCTGTATATGGTAATACATCCATGAAGTGACTGAAGCTCAGTGTTGTGCAATCTTCACCAAAATAAAGCCGTCTGTCGCCTTGAACTTTGTGGTGACGTCAGCCGCAGTATTGTCGCTCCACACATCCACAGTCTGAATACCTGAAGGTGAAAAGAAATGAGTCTTACCTGCGTAAATACTTCACCACAGACCTGAGGCTGCTGCGCTGAGGCTTCTGCACAAAGAGATGCGCTCTCATTGGCTGCACACTTCCTGCATCTCTGCAGCCATAGGCCGTCCTCTCACTCTGAGCTCACGTATATTAGTCTTCATCCCTCCTTCATCAGTCACTCCCTGATCAGATCTCTGCGCTGCTGACCGGCTGTTTCTCAGGCTGGACTCTGACTCTGACCTACCCTCAGTCAGGACCTGGACCTGAACCACCTTGACCTGCAGCTGCTTTGAGGATGAGACACACTTGGGTGAGTTTGTGCAACTTTAACTTCTCCTGTATAACTTTAGTGAAATGATGAGCGACAGTCAGTGGATTCTTTCAGTTTTACTTTAATGGTAAGGTTAGAATGAAAACATGGTCAGTATCAGAGACTCTGGAGTCAGATACAAGTCCTTTTCTTGTTTTTATCGGTTGTAAAATCTGAATTTTCAGACTTTTATTTAAGATTGCATCACATCACAAATCAAGAACTCCCTGACTCTGAACTTTAGTTTGTCATGCAGAGACAGATCGAGCAGGAGAGCAGTGATTCATTCTCTCTCACACCAATTCAAGGCCGTTTACACTGACGGTGACAAAGACAGGCTGCACAAAAGATGGAAAAACATTCATATTATGAACACTGTAACATAACTAAGCCCACATGTTGAGGTTTCATATCCTGGGGACATGCACACTGCAAACATCACTTTAGGAGCTGAGACTATTAAACATGAGAGATGCAAAAAGAAGGGGAACATCCTGGACTTGAAATGTGAAGTGTTTTGTGAGCACTACTGTTTCTTTGCTTTTCTGATGAATTGAAAATATTTGTATCAAAAAAAATTGAATAGAGTCACTTGTTGAGTCTGGGGTAAAAGACCGACCCCTTCATGCCTGTTCTCTTTATTTTTCCTTTTATTCAATTCTTCATTTTGTATTTTGGATACTTTTATATCACATAGCATTGAGACTAAAAATATTTATTTACAGTCCTCGGGTTTCCTTTTGGAGACGGGAGAAGGTTGAAGAATGTTTCATTTCATTTCATTTATTTATTGAGTTGGGACAATGCACATTAATCAACATTAATGCCTTGAGCATCAATGTAAATGCACTGGACATAGCACAGATACTAAATGTCATTGTAGTCCCAAGGCAGGTACCTACACAACACAGACACAGTGAGACTTTAAAACCTCACAGCTTCAAATCATCTGATACAGGCAGACAATATCAAGACTAACAAAACACAGGCAGACAATATCAAGACTAACAAAACACAGGCAGACAATATCAAGACTAACAAAACACAGGCAGACAATATCAAGACTAACAAAACACAGGCAGACAATATCAAGACTAACAAAACACAGGCAGACAATATCAAGACTAACAAAACACAGGCAGACAATATCAAGACTAACAAAACACAGGCAGACAAAACAAGACTAAAAAAACACAGGCAGAAAAAAACAAGACTAACAAAACACAGGCAGACAATATCAAGACTAACAAAACACAGGCAGACAATATCAAGACTAACAAAACACAGGCAGACAAATCAAGACTAACAAAACACAGACAGACAATATCAAGACTAACAAAACACAGGCAGACAATATCAAGACTAACAAAACACAGGCAGACAATATCAAGACTAACAAAACACAGGCAGACAATATCAAGACTAACAAAACACAGGCAGACAATATCAAAACAAACCAAACACAGGCAGACAAAAAAAGACTAACAAAACACAGGCAGACAATATCAAGACTAACAAAACACAGGCAGACAATATCAAGACTAACAAAACACAGGCAGACAATATCAAGACTAACAAAACACAGGCAGACAATATCAAGACTAACAAAACACAGGCAGACAATATCAAGACTAACAAAACACAGGCAGACAATATCAAGACTAACAAAACACGGGCAGACAATATCAAGACTAACAAAACACAGGCAGACAATATCAAGACTAACAAAACACAGGCAGACAATATCAAGACTAACAAAACACAGGCAGACAATATCAAGACTAACAAAACACAGACAGACAATATCAAGACTAATAAAACACAGGCAGACAATATCAAGACTAACAAAACACAGGCAGACAATATCAAGACTAACAAAACACAGGCAGACAATATCAAGACTAACAAAACACAGGCAGACAATATCAAGATTAACAAAACACAGGCAGACAATATCAAGACTAACAAAACACAGGCAGACAATATCAAGACTAACAAAACACAGGCAGACAATATCAAGACTAACAAAACACAGGCAGACAATATCAAGACTAACAAAACACAGGCAGACAATATCAAGACTAACAAAACACAGACAGACAATATCAAGACTAACAAAACACAGGCAGACAATATCAAGACTAACAAAACACAGGCAGACAATATCCAGACTAACAAAACACAGGCAGACAATATCCAGACTAACAAAACACAGGCAGACAATATCAAGACTAACAAAACACAGGCAGACAAATCAAGACTAGCAAAACACAGGCAGACAATATCAAGACTAACAAAACACAGGCAGACAATATCAAGACTAACAAAACACAGGCAGACAATATCAAGACTAACAAAAAGGAAAAGTTGTTGGTACGTCAGCTCCTCCTAATCTGTTTGTGTGTTATCCAGGTTTTCAGTATTTTGACGGTCTGAACGTTGTGAACAGATCTGTCCTTGCAGAGTTATTTTAGTCCTGCTCAGAGACGGCTTTATTCATGTGAACTGTGGTCGACCGGCTGCATATTTCAGAGCGCACTTAAAGTCAGTATCTTACAAAGATTTTGGTTATATTAATTTTAATATCTCAGTCTCTCTCAGTAACATGAAATGAAGGGACATCTCTGGCCTTTACAATAGGAGTGATTAAATGTTAAGGAGTGACATTTCCTCTGCTGCCTGCCTCATTTGTTATTCTGTCTGTGTTGGAGCTGGTTGAAGGCCAGGCCTGACCCCTCAGACAGGCTCTGATGGGGGGCTTGAATGTCACCCTGCAGAGAAGACTGCACACTGTGGTCCAAACCTGCTGCTCTTCACACATGCAGAACATCATACGCCTCCCAAATGAACCATGACGGCAATCGTTCAGACGACAAGATCAGCCCTCCAGAGATTTAAAGACAAGACAATTCATTATGATGTTGTGAGACGATAACGTTTCCTTTAGAACAATCAATCACATCATCGGCTGTTAGGATGAGCTGATCAATACAAATGAGCTGGAATATTTTGAAAGATATATTTACAGTTACAGCTCATGTGAGGAACTTTCAGTATATGTTGATTTCAGCGCCCCCCTGTGGTCAAAGTGCGACCTCTCCCCTGATTTTATCCCTTGAAATTAAAGCATTCTCTGATGGAGAACCTCCTGCTATCTTTAAAAACATTAAACATTAAAAGTGACTCTGTAGTGGAAATCAGGGCAATAAAAACAGACATGACTCTGTAGTGGAGATCACTGCATTAAAAACAGACATGACTCTGTAGTGGAGATTACTGCATTAAAAACAGACATGACTCTGTAGTGGAAGTCACTGCATTAAAAACAGACATGACTCTGTAGTGGAAGTCACTGCATTAAAAACAGACATGACTCTGTAGTGGAAGTCACTACATTAAAAACAGACATGACTCTGTAGTGGAAATCACTGCATTAAACACAGACATGACTCTGTAGTGGAAGTCACTGCATTAAAAACAGACATGACTCTGTAGTGGAAGTCACTGCATTAAAAACAGACATGACTGTAGTGGAGATCACTGCATTAAAAACAGACATTACTCTGTAGTGGAAGTCACTGCATTAAAAACAGACATGACTCTGTAGTGGAAGTCACTACATTAAAAACAGACATGACTCTGTAGTGGAAATCACTGCATTAAACACAGACATGACTCTGTAGTGGAAATCACTGCATTAAACACAGACATGACTCTGTAGTGGAAGTCACTGCATTAAAAACAGACATGACTCTGTAGTGGAAGTCACTGCATTAAAAACAGACATGACTGTAGTGGAGATCACTGCATTAAAAACAGACATGACTCTGTAGTGGAAGTCACTGCATTAAAAACAGACATGACTGTAGTGGAGATCACTGCATTAAAAACAGACATGACTCTGTAGTGGAAGTCACTGCATTATAAACAGACATGACTCTGTAGTGGAAGTCACTGCATTAAAAACAGACATGATTCTGTAGTGGAAGTAACTGCATTAAAAACAGACATGACTGTAGTGGAGATCACTGCATTAAAAACAGACATGACTCTGTAGTGGAGATCACTGCATTAAACACAGACATGACTCTGTAGTGGAAGTCACTGCATTAAAAACAGACATGACTCTGTAGTGGAAGTCACTGCATTAAAAACAGACATGATTCTGTAGTGGAAGTAACTGCATTAAAAACAGACATGACTCTGTAGTGGAAGTCACTGCATTAAAAACAGACATGACTCTGTAGTGGAAGTCACTGCATTAAAAACAGACATGACTCTGTAGTGGAAGTCACTGCATTAAAAACAGACATGACTCTGTAGTGGAAGTCACTGCATTAAAAACAGACATGACTCTGTAGTGGAAGTCACTGCATTAAAAACAGACATGACTCTGTAGTGGAAGTCACTGCATTAAAAACAGACATGACTCTGTAGTGGAAGTCACTGCATTAAAAACAGACATAACTCTGTAGTGGAAGTCACTGCATTAAACACAGACATGACTCTGTAGTGGAAGTCACTGCATTAAAAAAAGATATGACTCTGTAGTGGAAGTCACTGCATTAAAAACAGACATGACTCTGTAGTGGAAGTCACTGCATTAAACACAGACATGACTCTGTAGTGGAAGTCACTGCATTAAACACAGACATGACTCTGTAGTGGAAGTCACTGCATTAAAAACAGACATGACTCTGTAGTGGAAGTCACTGCATTAAACACAGACATGACTCTGTAGTGGAAATCACTGCATTAAAAACAGACATGACTCTGTAGTGGAAGTCACTGCATTAAAAACAGACATGACTCTGTAGTGGAAGTAACTGCATTAAAAACAGACATGACTCTGTAGTGGAAGTCACTGCATTAAACACAGACATGACTCTGTAGTGGAAGTCACTGCATTAAAAACAGACATGACTCTGTAGTGGAAGTCACTGCATTAAACAAAGACATGACTCTGTAGTGGAAGTCACTGCATTAAAAACAGACATGACTCTGTAGTGGAAGTCACTGCATTAAAAACAGACATGACTCTGTAGTGGAAGTCACTGCATTAAAGACAGACATGACTCTGTAGTGGAAGTAACTGCATTAAAAACAGACATGACTCTGTAGTGGAAGTCACTGCATTAAACACAGACATGACTCTGTAGTGGAAGTCACTGCATTAAAAACAGACATGACTCTGTAGTGGAAGTCACTGCATTAAACACAGACATGACTCTGTAGTGGAAATCACTGCATTAAAAACAGACATGACTCTGTAGTGGAAGTCACTGCATTAAAAACAGACATGACTCTGTAGTGGAAGTAACTGCATTAAAAACAGACATGACTCTGTAGTGGAAGTCACTGCATTAAACACAGACATGACTCTGTAGTGGAAGTCACTGCATTAAAAACAGACATTACTCTGTAGTGGAAGTCACTGCATTAAACAAAGACATGACTCTGTAGTGGAAGTCACTGCATTAAAAACAGACATGACTCTGTAGTGGAAGTCACTGCATTAAAAACAGACATGACTCTGTAGTGGAAGTCACTGCATTAAAAACAGACATGACTCTGTAGTGGAAGTCACTGCATTAAAAACAGACATGACTCTGTAGTGGAAGTCACTGCATTAAAAACAGACATGACTCTGTAGTGGAAGTCACTGCATTAAAAACAGACATGACTCTGTAGAGGAAGTCACTGCATTAAAAACAGACTACTCTGTAGTGGAAGTCACTGCATTAAAAATAGACATGACTCTGTAGAGGAAGTCACTGCATTAAAAACAGACATGACTCTGTAGTGGAAGTCACTGCATTAAAAACAGACATTACTCTGTAGTGGAAGTCACTGCATTAAAAACAGACATGACTCTGTAGTGGAAGTCACTGCATTAAAAACAGACATGACTCTGTAGTGGAAGTCACTGCATCAAACAAAGACAGGACTCTGTAGTGGAAGTCACTGCATTAAAAACAGACATGCAGTGATTTCCACTACAGAGTCCAATCTTTCTCCTCTCCATGTTTCTATTTATGGTCACTGTCCCTGCGACAGGCTGTCAGCTCTTTGTGTCTGTGTCTTCTATGATGTCAAACTACACAGGACGACACCTCTCTGTGTCATTAGGACATCATCAGTCATGATGGTGTGTTGTCTGCTCTCTGTGGAGAGTAAGAATAAGTCACTGGTCATTCTCTAAGGCTCTGAAAAGAGACACACTGCCACTCACTCACAATAGGCTGTAAGAGTTTACAAAGCCAATCCAGGAGAGCATGACGTACACACTCTGTTCTGACATCTAAAGACGGAGGCACAGAAGTTAACTGTGTGACACTCTTCTTTACATTGTCTCTAGATACAGCACCTGAGGAGAGTTTGGGGTCTTAAATTGCTGTTGCGGTAGTCAAACAGGTACATGTAAAGGTGACTTTGAAAGTGCCGCAGCTGTATGAAGGCATCATCTTCTCAGACGCCTGACAATGACTGTAAGGCAACACACAGAAAGAATCAATAGTAAGGGACAAAGAGGCTTAGGAGCTTCACACACTGAGCAGTGATGTAACATTCATTTAGAGGTGTCAGCTGAAGAACTGTGAGTGTACAGATGAAGAGAGGTCAGAGGTAGAATCATGCATCCATTACTGTTTTCTATAAAACACATTTATTAAACTGCTGACTGTTTTAAAGCTTCACATGTAATCTTAGATATTCCCTCTTCCTCTCAGGCATACATGATAACAATGCACTATTATCTAACAGACATAAACCACTGATTGAAGATGTGTGTGCTGCTGTCCCTTGCTAATCAAATGTTGTCGCCATGGTTGCTATCTAACAGTATTCTCATCTGACACCCTGTGTGGAGTCAAGAGTGGGCTGGAGTCCAGTATGCAGCAAAGGAAGGCAAACCTAAGTTGGTGTTAAGTAATGAGGTTTTTGTAGAGAGCAATTACTGCAGTTCCTCCAGTGTCCACTAGAGCGTGTCTTCTGCAGTTCCTCTAGTGTCCACTAGAGTGTGTCTCCTGAATTTCCTCCAGTGTCCACTAGAGCGTGTCTCCTGCATTTCCTCCAGTGTCCACTAGAGTGTGTCTCCTGCAGTTCCTCCAGTGTCCACTTGAGTGTGTCTCCTGCATTTCCTCCAGTGTCCACTAGAGTGTGTTTCCTGCAGTTCCTCCAGTGTCCACTAGAGTGTGTCTCCTGCAGTTCCTCCAGTGTCCACTAGAGTGTGTCTCCTGCATTTCCTCCAGTGTCCACTAGAGTGTGTCTCCTGCAGTTCCTCCAGTGTCCACTTGAGTGTGTCTCCTGCATTTCCTCCAGTGTCCACTAGAGTGTGTCTCCTGCAGTGTGTCAGTCCCCATAGAGCCCCATGTTAAAATGTTACAGCAGAAATAAACACGTTTACTGCCTGGTACAGAAACAGCTTGGGTCTCTATAGCTCATTTCTCTGTATTGGGGTGAAATTTACATCTCAACCCTTTTAATCAGAGGTTTAAAGTTTTGGGGCGGATTCATTTTGAGTGACAGGGTGATACTGTCTGAACTTAACCTAATAGGTGCATTTCGACCAAGAGTTCCGGGGTCTTTTAGCCCCAGAACTACTTTCCCCTGAACTAAAAGGTTCCTGTGCCCCCATTGTTGTCTGCGTTTCGACCGTGGGCTGAAGTCCTGGGTAGAAAGTGCAAATCAGGCCAGTGACATATGGAGAAAAAAAAGTAAATGCACTACACCACCAGACCAGTAGAGGGCAGTAAAACAAAGAGGAATGCCATTCATCACAGATAACACCATAGAAGCAGACAGACAGGCAGGTATCATTATGAGCAACACAACAGTTAGCCTGTTAGCATGAAGAGACTCAGCTGGTCTGTTTTAGATGGTGCTATATTTCATCACAGATGGATTCACTGAATCAACACGTGAGAGGAGATAAGCGCGAGTAGCAAAGACGTTTCAACACGGCTTTAAAATCCTTTTGAACTCAAAAAGCCGTGATCGCAGAGATTGACCAGTGTTTTGGTTTAAACAGCGACCCTGTTAACTGGAGACTTTCAGCCGGATGCATCCCTCATAAACGTCTTTAGACGATCATTAAATATCTGATGAGGATATTTTGAAATCTTAATAAAAACTAAACTAGTTTGCATTCCCAGGAACTCCCTCTGTGTTTCAACAGCTGTGTAAACTCCACAAACACTGACACGTTCAGCTGAAGGTCTCCAGTTTACAGGGTCACTTTTAAAACCGTAACACCGGGAGAGACGCATTCACGGTGGGCTGAGAGAAGACTACTGTTACAAGCTGCTAAATCAAGAGAATCACAGCTTCTTCTTTTGAAAAGTACACACACATATTAAAAAGATAGAACAAATCAAAACTAATGAAAGAAAGAGAAATCAAGAGAATCACAGATGTGTGCGATGTTATTGTGGACGGAGGGAGGAATAAAAACACTGAGGTTAATCTACCAATCAGACACGTTCAGCATTGCAGGCCCTGCCCCCTGAAAGTCCCGGGACCTTTGAAAAGTTCTATCCCCCTAGCAGGGGCTTTTCAGGGGGGGAGATTATCTACCTCTGAACTAAATTTAGACCCTGGGTCCTCTGGTCCAAACACACATAGTTCAGGGGTAAAGTCCCTGCTGTCGAAAAATGCCTGTGGAGTGGTTTAGACTCATGGCTGAAAAGGTTGCATTTGAAAGCATGATTGCCAGACTAAATAATGCACAAAGCAAAATGAGCCAAATATGGAAAGCTTTTCTGACTTGGATGGGGGCTGAAACATCCAAGAGAGGATGCAATGTCCTAAGGGGGCGGGGCTTATCTAGCCAAGGTCTGTATATACTGTCAGTGAATGTGTGTACAGGTGTGTAGATGAATTTACAAATATATAAATTAAATTTGGGGTGGGGTGGGGTGGGGGGGTTATTTCTTATTTTGATGTTTCCAGAAAGGGTCTTTCGACCAAAACTTGGCTGTGTTGTCTATTGACAGTATATGCCCTTCATTATGGATGTACCATTTATGTTGTTGGTGTTTTTATGTGATGAATTCAATAACAACTTAAATAACAAATAGAAAGAGTTCAGTGTTAGGGAATCTCTCCAGTGACTAATCATCTGAACTTCTGAGAATGAGAAAACAAAGATTTGGCACCGGATTAGAGATCAAGCTGCAGTTCTGATGTGTTTTGATAAACCACAGATTAAATCAGTCCACCTGATGAACCACACCTGAGAACTTAGTGTTCCTCTTCCTCTTTTTGCAGAAACTGGACTGTGTGCATCTTTGAACAGCTAAGTGACGACCCCTCATCAGGTGGATTTAAAGAAGCCGAGACTTTTACGATGGATGAGTCGACTGAGGTTCGAACGGACGGCAATTCTCTGCTGAGGGCTGTTTATTTATGTCGTCTGCGTCTGACCCGCCTCCTCTTGGAGGGAGGGGCCTACATAAACGAGAGCAATGAACAAGGCGAGACTCCTCTTATGGTGGCCTGCAAGACACGGCATACAGATTCACAGAGTGTCCCTAAACTCAAGATGGTCCGGTACGTTCTTTTAGGATACAGGTTCTTGAAAACATGTTCCTTCATTGAGTATTACTTTCTTTCACTTCAGGAGTTTCTTGATGTTGTAAATGTGATCTTTACTCCCGATAGGTATCTTCTAGAAAACGGAGCAGATCCAAACATCCAAGACAAGACCGGGAAAACAGCTCTGATGCACGCCTGCCTCGAACAAGCCGGAGCAGAAACTCTGTCTCTCCTGTTGAGCAGTGGAGCTGATCCAACACTGGAGGATCGCACAGGTTTATCAGCATTGGTGTACGCTGTCAATTCAGGAAACAGCGACATCCTGAGGGTCCTCCTGGATGCCTGTAAAGCCAAGGGGAAGGAGGTGATCATCATTACCACAAACAAGCTGCCGTCCGGCCACCAGATGACGAAGCAGTACCTCAATGTCCCTCCACCTCCTGACCTTGAGGAGCGGATGCACTACACTCCAACATCCTGCATGTGGCCGTATGAGTTCCAGCTACGAACTCCTCCACAGGGCTCCTCAGCAAGCGCTTCCCCCCAACCTGGCAGCCCCCTTCTTGGTCTCAGGGATCCCCAATGTTTCCACTCAGGGCCTGGCTTTATCACATCTCGCCCAAATTCTCCAATCCAACATCCTAGTCCTTTACGTATTCCTGGGGTGGACAAACGACTGAACCTCCAGAGGCTGCAGTCCGAGCCGTGGTCCAAAAGTCCTTCCCTGTTACTCCAGCAGAGCCAGGCCTCTTCTCTAACAGAGGAGCCATCAGAAATAACTCTTGAGGAAGAGTGGTCCTTCAGAGTCAACGACCTTGCCTTCCATGGAAGACCACCAGCTGTTTCACGCCACCACAGCATTGATGTCAAAGACTCATCAGGGCTTCTGAGAGCATTAGAAATGTCTGGGAATGAGACAAGAGGAGTAGGAGGAAGAAGGGTCTTTGGTAGGAAGATGTCTTATGACAGTGCTGCATGTTCACTGCACTCTGCCTCCCACCCAAACCTGCTCCAAGACACTCTGCAGAACGTGGTCCGTCGGAGGAACATTGGCATCAACCACTACAGTTCAGACTCTCAGTTAGCACAGTTTGGCAGCCAAGATAACAGCTCCAAGAACGTGGGTGGAGCTAGAGCAGAACCAGAGAGAAACAAGCTAGCAGGCAGCGGATCCTCTACTCTGTCAGGATCCAGGGAGTCCTTGGAGAGCTTTGTCCCGAGACGAGGAGCAACAGGACTGGAGCGAAGAGGTTCAGGAGCACTTCTCCTGGATCACATCGCCCACACTCGCCCAGGATATCTCCCTCCTCTGAATCCCCACGCTCCTATACCAGATATCGGGGTCAGCTCGAGTGCGTCCTACCCGTTGAGTGGAAGTAGCAAGACACTGAACGGTGCTCTTACAGGGTCCAAGCCTTTTCTACCCTGTGCACCTGCTTTCCCAAGGGATCCTAAATCCAAGAAAATGCTGTGGAGGCGCCACTCCATGCAGAGTGAGCAGATCACACAACTAGCCAACTTCAAGGAAACGTTTGGCCACTAGAGGAAATCACTGCATGCATCAGGGGGAACACTTTGCTCCATTACTAGTTTCATTTATTGCTGTACTGACTCATGTGGCGGAAATCTGGAAATGATAGACTCAAACAACAACGGTTTGTCTTTGTGAGCTTTATTCCGGCCTTCAGTAAGCTTTGCAAAGCGGTCAGATGGCAGAGTGATCTAACAAGCGAGACAAGGTCTGCTCAACTGACCCAGAGTGAAGATACAACACGTTACTTATCCTCTTCAGAGAATAGTATTAACACATCATTAAGCATCTTCAAAGAACTGTAAGACAAACAAGAGAGTTTCTTATCACCTCTTGCTTCCTGGTCACCTTCCTGACTTCTCACCTTATGGTCTGCTCCTCAGCCATGGGAACAGATAACAATATGCAAATCACAGGAGGTTTGGTATGTGTGAATGTTTCTAGCTTCTGATCAAAGCAAGAACAACATACTATCATGTCTGTATTTTTCCCACCACACTCATAGTCCATGGCTGGTGCCAGCTCATGCGCACTTTTAAGACTCAACACAGCGGATGCCCTGTTCATGACAGACTTCAAGTCACAAGGACAATCAGGGGTGTGATGTCATTAAACATTCAAAAAGAATAAACATGAAGATTACAACACGTCACTTCAGTATCTTTGTTCAAACTATTTGAGAAACACTGAGAAACCTTCGGTACAGTGATGAATGAACAAGTTCTTTACTGACTGACCTGGATGACAGGTAGTTCCCCCCAAACAGGAATAAGAAGGTTAACCCTGTTGTACCTGATGGTTTCTGATGGTTTCTGATTGTGGATGGGGCCCTTAATGGGCATGAAATAAAATGTGTTTTCTGCTATGCTTTTCTTTTGTTTTCTTTTAACTGCAATAAGATAACTAAAATTGTCTGAATAAATAAACAAACATTCATCCTCATCATCATCATCATCATCATCATCATCATCATCATCATCATCAATCTTTATTTGTATAGCGCCAAATCCCAACAAACGTTATCTCAAGACTCTTTTACAAACAGAGCAGGTCTAGACCACTCTATGTCAAATTATGAACAGAGACCCAACACCAAGAATTCAGAATTCCTATCAGGAAAAAAGGGGAGTCTCTCTCAGAGTCTTTTAATGAAAGAGAAAAGGGGGAAAGAAAGAAAGAAGCAAGCTGAGGGAAAACAGCTTTTAACAGCTTTCTTTCAAAAGAAAGGTGGGCACAACTACATAGTTTAAGAATACTTTAGCTTATACTAGCAGATTCAGCCAACAGGAGTCTACCCTGGAGTATATTTGATTCACTGAATCAACACGTGAGAGGAGATAAGCGCGAGAAGCAAAGACGTTTCAACACGGCTTTAAAATCCTTTTGAACTCAAAAAGCCGTGATCGCAGAGATCGACCTGTGTTTTGGTTTAAACAGCGACCCTGTTAACTGGAGACTTTCAGCCGGATGCATCCCTCATAAACGTCTTAGACCATCATTAAATATCTGATGAGGATATTTTGAAATCTTAATAAAAACTAAACTAGTTTGCATTCCCAGGAACTCCCTCTGTGTTTCAACAGCTGTGTAAACTCCACAAACACTGACACGTTCAGCTGAAGGTCTCCAGTTTACAGGGTCACTTTTAAAACCAGAACACTGGGAGAGACGCATTTGTGGTGTGGACAGCAGGCGGAATAATAAAAACACTGCGGTTAATCTACCAATCAGACACATTCAGCATTGCAGGCCCTGCCCCCCGAAAGTCCCGGGACCTTTGAAAACTACTACCCCCCTTGCAGGTGCTTTTTAGTGGGGAGATTATCTACCCCTGAACTAAATTTAGACCCTGAGTCCAACGGTCGAAACGCACGTAGTTCTGGGTTGAAGTTCCCCCGGTCGAAAAACGACATAGGCCTGAAGAGCTCATCTCTCAATCAGCACACACTGTGAATGTTTTCATAACTCATCAGTTTAGAAGATATTAAGACTACAAGTTTTTCATTATGAGAGGCACAGCTGACTTGATTGACAGCCGGGAACACTGTAGCTGTTAGCGAGGAGGCTAAAGGCCCGCCTCTTTACCTCACACTAGCTCGACAGAAGTTATGTGGAGTTCATTTCCAATATGGCACCTGCTGACAACCGGCTTCAAAACAGCGCTTCAGGAACAGACGGGTGACGTCACAGATACTACTTCCATAAAAATGATGAATAAAAGACAGAAGAGATTACAGCTCCCCAAGACTGATTCTAATGGAGCTCCCCCTGCCTGATGGAGCTCTGGAGCCTGCCTCATCCATGTTAAGGGTCAAACTCCAGAATCAGAGTATAAACAGACTTTTCTCTGTCTTTGTCGTTGGATCTGTAACGTTGGTGAGAAGAAGCTGCTCTGACGTTGGAAAGGCGACGGTGGAACATTCGTGGGATCTCATTCTAAAAAATGTGTCGTCAAAATGCTTTAGAAGAGTTCAGAGATGAACCTTCACGCTCAAGGTGAGAGGCTGTTTGGTTCAGATGAATAAAGTGACGACTAATACCTCCATCATGTGTTTCATAACAGCATCAAACCTTACGCAGGTTTGTTGGTTTCATAACTCGTGTCCTTTATCTCTGTGTCCTTTACCCTGAAAGGTGCAGAATGACGCTCACATCGTCTGCAGCGCCCCTCTGTCATCACACTGCAGCGAGTTGATCTAATCTGATTGGATGAAGTTGTGTAAACTGTTTTTTTTTTTGTCTCATCAGAACAACAATCAGTCTAATAGATACAAAAACTATGCAAAGGCATTTATAACCTCCCTGGGTTTAAACACACAGAGCCCTGGATTAAAGTCACTATGAGCTCCACACTGAGGGAAACAGCCTCCTCTCTTCTCTCTGAAGAAGTAAATCTGCATCCTTGAACATGTGAAACATTCTCAGACTCTTTTCATCACATTCAGAGTTGCCAGTAGCAACACCTCAGTGATACACTCAACCTTCAGTGTGTTCATTAAGCTGTATTGTGTTACACGGTCTCTTTTACCCAGTACATGAGGGAGTTTTATAAAGTTATATTTTCAGCCTTTTATTCTGAGAGGATGGGATGATGGATAGAGCAGAGAGTGGGAGAGAGAGCAGGGAGAGGCCTCAGTTCAGGGGCGCCTAACCACTACATCAAACCAGTACCCCAATAAATGAGGGACTAAAATGTGTGTGTGTCAGAGGGGGTGATAACAGGCGGTGAAGACTTTGGTTAATACCCAGATCTGAGAAAACTTCACTCAGTGTCTCACTATGGGAAGTGACCAATCACGGAGATCTACTACCACCACGTCTGTCGTGGGACAGACCAATCATCTACTGTACAGGCCAGACCGTCCCCCCTTTATAACCGGCCCCTGGCACCCACTTGCTCATTCTGGCTTTCTTCCCCATGGGTGCCAGGGTCCAGTTACAAAAGAGGGACGGGCTGGCTGAAAGATGGAGAGGTGTCCAGCTGAAGACCTCCAAGAAAGTAGAGCTCCCGTGAGTGGCCACGCTAGAGGGTGCTGCCCATCACGAGATACGGAGCAAAGTTCCCTGACTCAGTATTTAAATAAACAACAAACAGAAGTAAACAGACTAAGACCTGATACAGGTCCTGGGAAACTGCCACTTTACAACTTCACCATCCTTTAAGACTTCTCGTGTTGATCCAGGATATGACCGGGGAGACAAGATGCTTTGGTTTCAGCAGACCTCAGTGTTAAGCCTGCTGAAAACGGACTGCTGTGCTGCTAAAGAATCCTCCTCCTGAGACCCCCTAGAGGTCAGATCCTAGAGTCTTCCTGCTGGACTCTTTAAAAATCAGTTAGTATGAGGAGTAAATGCACCTGCTTTCATTCAGATTCAGAATCAGAATCAGCTTTATTCGCCTGAAGTCCACTGTCATCTCTACCATCTTGAGCGGGTTCAGCTCCAGATGGTTCTGACTACACCAGAGAGCCAGCTGTTCCACCTCCTGTCTGTAAGCAGACTCGTCTCCGTCCTGGATGAGACCGATGACGGTGGTGTCGTCTGCGAAACTTCAGGAGCTTCACCGAGGGGTCTCCTGAGGTGCAGTCATTGGTGTAGAGGGAGAAGAGCAGTGGGGAGAGAACACATCCCTGTGGGGCGCCAGTGCTGATGGTCCGGGTGCTGGATTTGATGCTCCCCAGCCTCACCTGCTGTCTCCTGTCCGTCAGGAAGTTGGTGATCCACTGACAGATGGAGGCCGGCACTGTGAGCTGGGTGAGTTTCTGGTGCAGGATGTCTGGTATGATGGTGTTGAACGCTGAGCTGAAGTCCACAAACAGGATCCTAGCGTAGGTCCTGGGGGAGTCCAGGTGATGCAGGATGTAGTTCAGACCCATGTTGACTGCATCCTCCACCGACCTGTTTGCCCGGTAGGCAAACTGCAGGGGGTCCAGCAGGGGGCCTGTGATGTCCTTCAGGTGGCTCAACACTAGTCTCTCGAAGGACTTCATGACCACAGACGTCAGGGCGACGGGCCTGTAGTCATTGAGTCCTGTGATGGTGGGTTTCTTTGGGACTGGGATGATGGTGGAGCTTTTGAAGCATGAGGGCACTTCACACAGCTCCAGTGATGTGTTGAAGATCTTTGTGAAGATGGGGGCCAGCTGCTCAGCACAGACTCTCAGGCAGGAGGGGGACACGCCGTCTGGTCCTGGAGCCTTCTTGGTCTTTTGTCGCTGGAAGAGCTGGATTACCTCATCTTCACAGATCGTCAGCGCAGGTGGGGGGTCAGAGGGGGGTGGGGAGGGGGTTGTGGGGGGGCCAGGTAAATCAGAGTGTTCAGGTGTGGGGTGTGAAAACCTGAAGTAGAAGCTGTTCAGGTCGTCAGCTAGCCTTTTGTTACCTTCAGGGTGGGGGGAGGGTCTCCTGTAGCTTGTAACTTCATGCAGGCCTCTCCAAACTTCTGAGGGGTCATTGGCAGAGAAGCTTTCTCATTATAGCATGGGAACACATTTAAAGCATCTTTACTTAATGCTACTTCATACTTTGGAAACTCCTCTTTATGTCACACAAATAACTTGATATAATCTCAGCTCTGTAGAAACGTTCACAGCTTCAGTGTGTGATCAAAAGATG